>NC_031500.1:6524809-6541915 GCF_000237925.1 Schistosoma mansoni
TGCAACTCGTGAAATGAAGTATAATTTTTACAGGGACTACGAAACGAAATGAAAGACAAATTTTTATAGTCTATTGTATTCTCATGTTATTTTGATCACGAGGATTATAGGAAGGACTAAAAAACAACTAACAACACACAAATGAATACATAATCCATTTCGACTGGACAGTTAATTTAATAACAGATAAGAAGATGGATGGGAAGACTCAAATAAGTAATAAAAAGTGAATTTAAACTTCACCCCATTGCACAAGCAAGTGGCTATCAGGACTCAGTAGCTGAGTGGATAACGCGATGGCGTTTGAGGCGAAGGGTACTGGGTTCGAGTCTCAGAGTGAACATCAACTCTGAGATGCAGTTACATCCAGCTGACGAGTCCCGAATAGGACGAAATGCGCGTCCTGGATTCCACTGTTGGCCACTATCCATCTTTGCTTACAATGCTTGTGAAATAAGGCTATATCGAGGCAATACGCTCAGTACTCACATATTCCAATAAGAGACTGACCAGTTGCAGTCCTAAACATCAATGGGAAGACTCAAACAAGTAATACTAAGTGAAGATAGGAAGATGGTTAAAACTTTTTATCATATAGAAATTGTATATATCATCACTTTTGAGTTTCTTTGATTACATTGACGTTGTATTTTTATAGCAGAAAAGTTGAAACAAGAAGAGAAAACATCAGCTCTATATAAATCACATGAAGAATCAAAAGATTCAAATGAAGATTCATTTACAAAACAATTTGACAATATAGAATATGGTAATAAAATCAAATATCAATATTATTGAAATATTTTCTATTATCATTAAGTTTGACTATTTTGCTAATGACAAGTTATTTTTATTTATTTGGGAATAATCAATCCATTATACTGATTAGATTCAATAAAAAAAACTTGGTAAAATTCATATTATTATCAGAAGGGGTTGAGATCATGAGTCAATTGAAGCTAGACCACCATGGAAAACCTGGAAGCATTGAACGTCCCTTTCGTCCTATTATGGGACTCCTCAGCAATGCGCATCCACGATCCCGTTTCGCGAGATATGAACCCAGGACCTGTCGGTGGAGTTCAAACACATCTGTCGTGAGGTAGTAACTAACTGAAAACAATGGTGGATGTGTCGCTCAATTTCATAGATTACTTGTAGTTAGAGGTGGACACCCTTGGATGCCGGCTTAATGGTCTGAAGGCGAAGTGTTCGCGCGCGAGACCGATAGGTCCTGGGTTCTAATCTTACGAGGCGGGATCGTGGAGGCGCACTGCTGAGGAGTCCCATAATGAGACGTAACGGCCGTCCAATGCTTCCAGGTTTTCCATGGTGTTCTAGCTTCAATTGACTCATGATCTCAACTATTAAAATTTATGTTGTACATGAAGATAAAATAATGAATCAAATGAATTATACTCATAAAAATGAGGAAACAGACGAATAATGAATTATTTACTACAACTGAAAATCAACATAGGTGACAATGTTGTTTTGAGCATTTTGATAGATTGATAAAAGAAGTTATTTGTAAGTATAATTTAAGAGTAATTTTTGATAATGAAACAGTATCACTTAGAGAACTATATCAAATCCAAGAAGCAGGGAATAAATTTGAATGATTAATATTAGTACTGCACTATAATATGGATTCACAACATCATACTGAGTTGAAACCATGATCCTGAGATCTTATGAGGTGAAAAACACTATTAAATCAATCAGTTACAGTTTAAAAGCCTGTATTTGTATTGTTTTATCGATGATATTAAACGGTATACTAGTTAGTTTATTGAAAAAAAGAATAAGAGATAATTATTCACAAGTTAACTGAATTTAAAAGTCAATTGATGACTTCATTATTCTTTTCTCTTCCATCTTTTTTTCAGTTCCATTGGATATTGCAAATGCATTCAAAGTTAACTTTCTTCCATGTAACAGTTTTTTAGACTTACCTATAAGATACCGATCTTTATTTCTCAAAAGTACCGACAATAACTCATCATCATCATCATTAAATAAACGTTTCAGCATAATTTACATTGGTAACAGTTTAGTTCATTTGTTATCTGATCTGCATAAAAGAGAATGTAAAAAAGACAATGGATCACATTTGAAATCGAATGATACTCTAGATGAAAAAGAATGTAATGATAAATTAGAAGACATGAAAGCTAAATCCAATGAAAGCACTTTAGAAAATGATTTATTTAATACTGATATATCCAGTGTTTCATTCACTGATCTTTTGGAAGATGAAGCATTGCTAATTGTAGAATCTATTCTGTGAGTTTGAAAGTTTTATTTATAACTAACATTGTTTTATTTGACTCACATTATAGTACACTGTTCACATTAAGGTTTCTCTCAGTAATATTCTCCTTTGATTAAATCAATCTCTCTATACATTTAATGTGTATATGGATAGTAGAATCAATATACTGTCATTTGAAGTTATTCATCTTTCTCTCATTATAGCTGTATTCATTTATTTATTTTTGAGGATGTTCTTATTTATGGTTCTAGTGATGAACATCATATTAACAAGTTTCGTTTTATATTCCCCGTAAAACTGAAACCAAACTCTATAAGTTTAAAATGGTGAAGAGAACAAAGTCAACTTAAGTTGACTTAGATCATGAGATGTTTGAAATGACAAAACCCCTATACATTTAGATTGGCAGGTCACTGTGTATCTCAGCCTGACACTTCCAGGTGGACTACAGGCCGTGACAGAACTCAGTTGTCGGAAACCTAGCGCCATATATCATGGCTTTTAACTTTGTAAACCATGAATTTTCAGTTTAATATCACTTGATAATTTCGAAGTATTATTGTTAATCATGAAAACTCAACATGATGTATTCCTGTGAGAGATCTTAAGCTGATATTCAAGTAAACTCCTGTTTATTTAATACAACAGAATTTTACCAAACTAAATTTCAACATAAATTTTCTTTATTAACTTGATTTCTTAATATTCTCCTACACATTTGAAGGTACATAGTGGAGGTTAGGTCCGAACAAATCAAAGCCTATTGTGAAAATGTTAGTCAAATGGCTTATGATCTTGGTTTCGAGGTGAGTTCACTTATGTAGGGGATATATTTTATTCTAACTAACTTACTTGCTTACTTACGAAGCCTGACCTTTTTTATTACAATTCTGTTTAAGGACAAGTTGATAATAAAATGTGTGTGAATATTCTTAATGAAAGAATTAGTTGTTCAGGATATTCCACTATCTGATGAAATAAAAACCTTTTTATTAGCTAGTTTTTCAGTCGATATGTTGACTGTGATGTTAAGCTATTTTTGAGTTGTCATTCACTGATACTTCATTTACAACAAAACCAAAATAAAATCTGTTTTCAGTAAACGGTTGTGGGGATTATTGAGTATTTTTTCAGGTTAATAACTGATCAGTGTTAGACTTGTAAGCATTGAATGGCTGTTTCGTCCTATTGTGGGACTCGTGAGAAGTGTGCATCGACGATCCTGTATGTAGGACTCGAACCCAGGGCCTTGGATCTCGCACGCGAACGCCTAACCTCCAGACCACTAAGTTGGCATCCTACGGTGTTAATGTCTAACTTCGGCTAATTCATAATACTGCGAGACCATCTTTCATCGTCTTCAGTGGGTAATTGCCTTACACCCTTTTCCCGTGAAAAAGCTTGAACCAGATCGCCAGGCGAAACGTTGGATTTCCTTCAAATTCATTCCTATTTAAAAATTTCCATTATCCATCAGGTAAATCTAAAAAATAGTTATACTGGAAAATGTAATTTATCCTTTTTTTGCCTCGAAAAAAAGAAAAATAAAAAATAAAATTTTTTTTCTATGATTATCTTTTTTTCATTCTAGTCTGTTAAAGAAATAAAACCAATGGAAGATCATCATTTATATTTTCGATTTAAACGGATATTACAATAAACAATATTATATAATACTGTATTCAGTAATATCATTCATAAATTGAATATTTATATTGAAACATACAATCTACTTTTATAAATATATTTATATTGAATGTTGTTTATTGTCAATTATATTTGTAATGATGAACAATATTTGAACGAATAATTGTTTCTGTAATGACTTCATCATCAAGGCTCTACAGTTATAAGTCCATCATTATGTGATATTTTACAAAGCAGTGCGCATCCACGATCGAACCCAGGATCTATCAGTCTCGCAAGCGATAACTTAACAGATAGACCACTGAGCCAACATCCAACGGTGTTAATGTCTAACTTCAACTAATCCACGAAGTTGAGCAATCATTTTACCAATGCCTTCCGTGAGTTGATATCTCCTAGTGCTTCCAGGTCTTCCATGGCGGTCTAGCTTCATTTGACTCATGATTTCAACTATATATAAAAATTAATAAAAATCTCCACAAACAACTCCCATACTTTACAAAAGCCAAAATGAGGCATGTATTAGTGAATTTGATGGTGTTATATGTTAAAAATGGTAAACGTTTACATCTGCTATTACGACATATATACTTCAAAATCGTGTTATTTGTAAATTAGAAAGGTGATTTAATAAAGGTCAAAATAATTAAAATAACTCATAGTGTCATTGAATAAGAAAAAAAAGAGAATTCAGCGAAGAAAATTTCCTTCTTGACGAAATCATTTGCTTAAGCTATACATTCGTATATATATGGAAAATATATGTATACAGGAGGCTAGGAAAGATTGCATTATAAATTGATTCGACAATAAATAACAAATGAGGTTACGTACTAATCAAGGGGTAAGGATGAAAATAAATTTATGGGTCAGATAATCCAGATAGTTAAAATGATTTGCAGTAAAGTGTCCAGTCATAATCAGTATAATGGTAATTGTAATTATGAAAAAGAAAGGTAATCAAATCTGTAGTTTAAATTCACTTAGTATTGTTTGTTTGAATCTTCCCATTGATGATTAGGACTGCAACTGGTCAGTCTCTAATTGGCATATGTGAATACTGTGCGTATTGCCTCGATATAGCCTTATTTCACAAGCATTGTAAGCAAAGATGGATAGTGACTAGCAGTGGAATCCAGGACGCGCATTTCGTCCTATTTCGATCGAGTGGATAACGCGTTGGCGTTTGAAGCGAAAGGTACTGGGTTCGAGTACTAGAGTGAACATCAACTCTGAGATGCAGGTACATCCAGGTAGGACGAAACGCACGTCCTGGATTCCGCTACTAGTCACTATCCATCTTTGCTTACAAATCTATAGTTTGTTTCTTTTTTTGATTATATAAGCTAAAATAACAATAATTTATAATTACTGTGATAACTTGAGCATATAATTTCAACAGTGAGTCAATTATATATTTATGACTATATACTATGAGTGAAATGACATCTTTAAAAGTCTACTAATTGTAATTGTGATGATTGATTGAAGTTAGGAAAAGAAAAGTTATTGGAATTCAACTTATTGGTTTGGAAGTTTAGGCAATCATAACGAGAATTGAAGACAATTTGGTTAGATCCTTTGTGAGGTTAGGATCAAAGTTGTAACGGAGTCCCAAGTTGGAAAGAAACATATTTGGTAGTCAATGATTTTCAATGATTATCTAGCTAATTTTGATACATGAAGTAAACTATTTACAATAGTGTTGAGATAGTCTTCAAATATTCTAGTTTATGAGGTTGCAATACTTTATAAACATCATTTAGTCCCAAGATCGTTGTTAATTATTTAATAAGGAAAATCAAAATTTCGTTGTTGTTTTAAATGACTGATAAAGTCCAGCATGTTTAATATAATTATCACTGTTTCACAATGGGTGACGTTTACTTCTCAGTTATAAATTCAGTGATCAGAATATGATTTCCGGATTCTATCTGACTCGAATTAATTGATCAATTGACGAGGAATTTCGTCTAAGAAACGTCTTGTGGGATGAATGGCTAGATTTCTAGCTTACTGAAAACCTGAAAGGAATGATGTGGGACGCCACACAATTCAGTCATGGCCCACGATTATTAATAATAGCAAATCTCTGGTTTTCTAGTCTTTTATTTCACCAGGTCAAGTCTAGATGCTTTAGATACGATTGAGTAGGTGATGTATATATGTTATTGTTTACTTATTACTATTGCTGAACGAAACTCAATGGTTTTGGCTAAATTTGTCAGGTCTCTGAAATCGATCAAAGAATGCACTAGTGATATATTTTATTTTGTATATTTTGGTTTGAGCCAACTACTGATCATTTTTTTCACTTAATATCTATCAAATACCTGAAGACACAAGTAGAAACGACATTTCTTTGAAAAAAAATATATCACATGAAAGAATTAAAAAACGAACATTTTATCGTTCAGGTTATCACGTTCTCCTTATTACCATGAGAACCAATATTCTCAAGATAAAAGAAATACTCTGGTAAAGATTTAACTGTATTTAAAAGTGTGAACTACTCGATCATGCTTATGAATTTTATACTGAGCAGTATCTTAAGCGACATCATAGTAACTTGTTCTTTTTCGCTAAACTAACAAATGAAGAAACAAATATCCATTTAAGTAGCTCAGTTTGTTAATCCTACATTGTTAAATTAATTTCTTACAAAAGAATGTTACCAGATAATTGTTAGTATACAAATCTTCACATTCATAAATTTTGACATACTCTTTCTTAGGATAATTAGAATTATTCCTTACTTTGATAGGAAAGTTCTTCATAACAATCATCTCACAGATTGCACAAATTCATTTGCTGATTCCTTATTAGTAAATAGTTCATCTTATGTCGATTGCTTGGGCGTGCGTTCCCTGTTTATATATATGAAGTGATAATACCGCCAATTAGAGAGCGGTGAATTTATTGACCACCCAATGATACACAAAAGCCGTATGAGCAGTTTTGAGTACTTATCAGTCCCGCTTTCTGCCTAGCCCAGCCAGTTAAGTCCAGAACACCAATAACAGCCTCTGCAATATGAATCATTATTCTCAAACATATTGGGTTTATATACCAAACAAACCGACCACATCGTATCATAAAATAGAAAATAATATTTATACAAGATTTAGTCAAATGTGGCTGTGAATAGGGGGAACAGTAATTAATAGACTGGGGATAATTCAGGAATGGTAAATCGTACAGCAATAGTCTATGGGTCAAAATAAAGCTCATAATAAAAGAAACATGAATATGAATAGTTAAGTTACTTAACAATTATACAATAGGAAATATACATATCACATTGGTCCATAAATACTTTTCAAAGTTACCACTCATCAATCTCCACGGGATATAACGGTTCACCATGCCAATTAATTCAATTTATAGTTAACACAAAGATCTGATGTTGGTTGAACAACTATTATAAACCAGAAAGCGTTGTACAGATGCTTCATTCTAGTTTAGGACTGTTCAGTGATGGGAATCCACGAACTACTTAAAGATCTAATCCAAAATATTCAAATCTTGTAACGAGATACTGATCTTAAGATCACTGAGTCGGTATCCAATGGTTTATTTGTTCAAGGTCGACCCAACTAAAAATTCAAGTTATACACAATGCCAAACACAAATTTATTTCCAATCCATGAAGAAGATAGCCGAATGATTTAATATGTATACCGTTTATGTTTTCCTTTTATGAAAGGTTTTTGTTTCTAACACTACACACTTTCAAAACTATGGGTTTGTAGTTGTAGTATTAACTGATGATACAGTTAACTATTTCCATCAATTAAAATCTACAATATTTTCAGTTAGAAATTATTACACTTTCCATTAATGTATCATTTTGTAGTATCGGTTGTTATGTTAAGCCCATATGCCTTATTTTAACTTATGGACAAGCCAATTTACTTATCCATCTTGAGTCGTGTTTCCACATTGTTAATTATTCACTAATTAACCCTGACCATTTTTGTATGAGCGTAGGTGTGTGTACACTTCTTATCCTATTTATCACGTCTGTCATTTATTCTTATCTGACTATAAATATTGAACTCCGCCTGTAGCTCTTCTAGAGTTACTGCCGATCCCAAGCCCGAGTAAAGGAGGTGGGTTGGGCATGGGGTTAGCGACCCCATCCCGTAGAAAACCAACTCGCTAAAAAAGCGCTAACCAGAAAAAATAATTCAAACCATTTAAACTCTGCCCTGGGAGTTGAAGGAATAATTATGACGACTCATGATGAAAGCCGAAATTCTTCGGAAGTCACGAGACCGATGCACCTTCTAACAACCAGAGCAACACTCTTTATAGGTACATGGAACGTCCGGACAATGTGGGAGACAGGAAAGACCAGTCAAATAGCAATGGAAATGAGGAGATACAACTTGGCAGTACTCGGAATCAGCGAAACCCATTGGACACAAACTGGACAACAAAGGCTAGGTACAGGAGAGATGCTGCTGTACTCCGGTCACGAAGGGAAAAATGCTCCACATACTCTGGGAGTTGCTCTAATGCTGTTCAAAGAAGCACGAAATGCACTTGTGGGATGGGAATCTCATGGACCCAGGATAATCAAAGCATCATTCAGAACAAAGAAGCAAGGGATCACAATGAACGTTATCCAATGTTATGCACCCACCAATGATAGCAACGACGATGATAAATATCAGTTCTATGAAAGGCTGCAATCAATTATAGCAAAGTGCTCACGAAAGGACCTCACCATCCTGATGGGAGATCTAAATGCTAAAGTTGGAGTGGACAACACAGGATATGAAGATGTAATTGGATGACATGGACTAGGAGAGAGAAATGAAAATGGGGAGAGACTTGCAAACCTATGTGCATTCAACAAACTGGTTATAGGCGGCACAATATTCCCACACAAGCGCATACACAAAGCTACATGGATCTCACCGGACCACACCACAGAGAACCAGATAGACCACATCTGTATGAACAAAAAATTCTGAAGGTCAAAGGAAGATGTGAGAACCCGGAGAGGAGCTGACATAGCTTCAGATCACCACCTGGTTGTGGCCAAGATGAGACTGGAGCTAAAGAAATACTGGACAACTGGACAAACAGCACTACAAAGGTTCAATACAGCCTTCCTTCGAGATACTGACAAGCTCAACGAATTCAAGATAACTGTCAACAACAGGTTCCAAGCTCTACAGGATCTACTGAAAGAACAAGGAACTACTTTGGAGGACAGCTGGAAAGGGATAAAAGAAGCACTAACTTCAACGTGTCAGGAGGTTCTTGGTTCTAAGAAGCATCGTCGTAAGGAATGGATCTCTATGAGAACCCTGGACAAGATTCAAGAAAGGAAGAACAAGAAGCTAGCAATTAACAACAGCCGAAAACGAGCAGAGAAAGTCAAAGCACAAGCAGACTACACAGAAGCAAACAAGGAAGTGAAGAAAAGCATTAAGGCCGACAAGCAGAAATACATGGGAGAACTAGCAACGACGGTGGAAAAAGCTGCAAGAGAAGGGAATATGAGGCAACTATATGATACAACGAAGAAATTGGCAGGGAGATATAGTAAACTAGAGAGGCCAGTCAAGGACAAAGAAGGAAAGACAATCACTGAGATTCAAGAACAGAGGAAAAGACGGGCAGAATACTTCGAGGAACTGCTGAATAGGCCAGCTCCATTGAATCCACCGGACATCGAAGCAGCACACACTGACCTTCCTATAGATGTCACTTCATCAACGATCGAAGAAGTCAAGATGGCCATCAGACAAATCAAAAGTGGGAAGGCGGCAGGAACTGACAATATACCAGCTGAAGCACTGAAGTCAGACATTGAAATAACTGCAAATATGCTCCACCTTCTATTCAAGAAGATTTGGGAAGAGGAACAAGTGCCAATGGACTGGAAAGGATACCTCATCAAGATACCAAATAAAGGAGATCTGAGAAAATGTGAGAACTACAGAGGCATTAGTTTGTTATCAGTACCAGGAAAAGTTTTCAACAGAGTATTGCTGACCCGGATGAAAGACGCAGTGGACGCCCAACTTCGAGATCAGCAAGCTGGATTCCATAAGGATCGGTCGTGCACAGACCATATTGCGACACTACGGGTCATCGTTGAACAATCAGTTGAGTGGAACTCATCACTATACATCAACTTCATTGACTATGAGAAGGCGTTTGACAGTGTTGATAGGAGAACATTATGGAAACTTCTTCGACACTATGGAGTTCCTGAAAAGATTGTCAACATTATCCAAAACTCATACGATGGACTACAGTGCAAATTCGTGCATGGAGGACAGCTGACGGATGCATTTCCAGTAAGGACCGGAGTCAGACAAGGCTGTCTACTCTCCCCATTCCTCTTCCTTCTAGTGAGTGACTGGATTATGAAGACTTCAACATCTGAGGGGAAATACGGAATACAATGGACTTCTCTGAATCAATTAGATGATTTGGACTTCGCAGATGACCTAGCCCTCCTCTCTCATACACATGAACAAATGCAGATGAAGACAGCGAATGTAGCATCAGCCTCTGCATCGATAGGCCTCCACATTCACAAAGGAAAAAGCAAGATTTTCAAATGCAACACGGAGAACACCAACCCAATCACACTTGATGACGAAACTCTGGAGGAGGTGGAAACATTCACATACCTGGGAAGCATCGTTGATAAACCAGGAGGATCGGATGCAGATGTAAAGGCGAGGATTGGCAAAGCAAGGGCAGCATTTCTACAATCGAAGAACACATGGAACTGTCAACTAATTTCAAAGTGAGAATCTTCAATACGAACGTCAAGGCAGTCCTACTGTACGGAGCTGAAACGTGGAGAACTACTACATCCATCGTCAAGAAGGTACAAGTATTTATAAACAGTTGTCTACGCAAAATACTCAACATCCATTGGCCGGATACTATCAGCAACAGCGTTTTATGGGAGAGGACAAATCAGCTTCCAGCTTAAGAGGAAATTAGGAAAAGACATTGAAAATGGATCGGACATACATTAAGGAAATCACCAAACTTCATCACAAGGCAAGCGCTAACTTGGAATCCGGAAGGGAAGTGGAAAAAAGGAAGGCCAAAGAATACATTACACCGGGAAATAGAAGGAGATATGAAAAGGATGAATAACAACTGGAAAGAACTGGAAAGGAAGGCTCAGGATAGAGTTGGATGGAGAATGCTGGTTAGCGGCCTATGCTCCTCGACGAGGGGTAACAGGCGTAAGTAAGTAAGTATAAATATTGATTAACGCTTGATAAAAGTGAGTTGGCTTACCCGCCATCTCCGATGCGCGCGTCATTTTTGTTTCGCTCGCTGATATTTACTCATGTGCTTATAACTTTCTGGCCTGTGCCATTTGTCAATAAAATTGTAGCTGCCGTTTCCCTTTGCCTTCTGATTTTTATGCACCGTTAAAATTGGAATTATATCGGTTATCAAGGTGAACGATTAACGAAGCACGGCACTACAATTTGAATTTAATTATTATGAGATCTTTCTTTTTTAATGATTCAATACAATTTAACTGAAATTAACTGAACTTTGTTATTATTATAGTAACGTGCCAATAGGTAGTTAATTTATTTTCCTATATAAAATGAATTTATAGGCGTGGTTATATGTATACTTAAAGGATAATATATATTTATAATGATTGAGAAAGATAATAAATTTGTTAGAGTAACTGATTTCACTGATAATTCTAAGATTATTGTTTACTTAGTGTTGATCATATATATTTGTATTGAAACTTGTATCATCTTGGATCATGTTGAAAACTAACTTTAATTTGAACAATGTCTAGATACTTCATATCTTAATGTTAACCATGTACTTATACATTAGTACCTTCTCAATGAATTGCTAAGTTCTCAGTAAGTAGATAGAAGTCAAACATATTGAGAACGAGATACATACAACTGACAATCTTGTGCTAACTAGAGTTAGAGACGCGAGGCATTGAAGGGTTCTGAACACGGATGAATCATCTGTGTGACAAATTTCTATGCATTTTCGGTTGGTTTCAATCCATAATATAAACAAACTCCACAAAACTTCCATCTTTTTTATCCACTTAGTGGTCTAGTGGTTAAGCGCTCACGCACGAAACTTGTAGGCTTTGGGTTCAAATCTCACGAGTCGAGCTCGTGGATGCGCACTGCTGAGGAGTTCCACAATAGAGCGAGACGGCCATCCAGTTCTTCCAGGTTTTTCATGGTGGTCTAGCTTCAATTGACTCATGATTTCAACTATATAAAATTACTAAAATCTCCACAAAACCCCCTTTTGATATATTTTATTGGAAAGCGTCTGCGATTGTTTACGGCAAGATATAATTTATTTATTTTATCATAATGCGTTTTCGGAAGAGGATTTAAGTCCTTTCATTTTGGATGAACAATATAATGGCTGTTACGGGATTGTAACTTCATCTCTGGTCTTTTGGTCGAGAATTTCTAGTATAAATAATGCACATGGTTTTCCACCAAACAGAAGTCTCAAATGAATATGAATCATTTACTCAATGGCTCCTAGTTTACAATAAATGTATCAATAGAGTTAATCCATGAAGTAAACTATTGACGAAATATAAACAGTTATAATATAATCATTATCTCACTTAACATTAACATGGTAGTCAAGGCAAAACAAGGAGAGATTATGGACTGAAATCAATATTAAAAAGTAAGATATTTAAACTCCACCTGTAGCTCTTCTTAGGTTACTACTGGTCCCAAGCCTGGGTAAGGGAGGTAAGTTGGACGTGGAGTCATTAACCCTATCCTATAGGAAACAACCTTGCTAAAAAACGCCAACCAGAATAGACAAATTAAACCATTTAAACTCTGTCCTCCGAGTTGAAAGATCTTCAATCAGAAGAATTATGACGCCTCGTGATGAAAGCTGAGATTCTTCGGAGGTTACGACGCCGACGCCCTTTCTAACAATCAGAGAAACAATTAATATAGGTACGTGAAATATCCGGATAGTGTGGGAGACCGGGGAGATACAACTTGACAGTGCTCAGAATAAGTGAAACTCACTGAACCCAAAATAGACAGAAAACGTTAGATTCAGGAAAGGTGCTATTGTGCTCTGGTCACGAGGAAGAAAACGCTCCGCACATTCAGGGAGTTTCTCTGATATTGTCCAAAGAAGCACATTAAACACTTATAGGGTGAGAATCTCATGGAACCAGAATCATCAAAACATCCTTCAAAACAAAGAAGGAGGGAATCAAAATAAATGTTATCCGATCTTATGCACCCACGAGTGATAGCAATGACGACGATAAAGATCAGTTTTACGATAGGCTGCAATCAATCATTGCGAAGTGCCCAGGAACGGACCTGTACATCATGATGGAAGATCTAGACGCCAAAGTTGGAATGGGCAACACAGTATGAAGATATAATGGGACAGCATAGACTAATAGAAAGGAACAAGAATGGCAAGAGATTTGCAATTTTATGTGCATTCAACAAATTAGTTATAAACGGTACAATATTCCCATACAAAGGCACACAAAGCTACACGAATCTCACCCATTCACACCACAGAGAACCAGAAAGTTCATATTTTCACCGGTAAAAAATTCAGAAGGTCAACGAAAAACGTGAGAACCAAAAGAGGACCTAACATAGCTTCAGATCACCAGCTGGTGGTTGCCAAGATGAAAGTGAAGCCAAAGAAGCACTGGATAACTGGACAATCAGCATTAAACAGGTTCAATGCAGCGAATTCAAGATAGTTCTCAACAACGGGTCCCAAGCCCTACAAGATCTACTGAAAAAAAGAAGAATCTACTATGGAAGACAACTGGAAGGGGATCAAAGAAGCACCAACCTCAACGTGTTAGGAGGTGCTAGGCCGCAACAAGCATCATAATAAGGAATGGATCTCTATGGAAACCATAGGGAAGATTCAAGAAAGGAGTAACAAGAAGACAGTTATTAACAATAGTCGAACAAAAACGGAGAAAGTCAAGGTACAAGCTGAATACACAGAAGCAAGTAAAGAAGAGCGTGAGAGCCGACAAGCAAAAATATATGGAAGGGCTAGCCACAACAGCGGAAAAAGCAGCAAGAGAAGGAAATATGAAACAACTATATGACACGATGAAGAGACTGACAGGGAAATATAGTAAACTAGAGAGACCGGTCAAGGACAGAGAAGGTAAGTTAATCACTTAAATTCAAGAACAGAGAAACAGATGAGTAGAGCGATTTGAGGAACTCTTGAATAGACCAGCTTCACTAAACCCACTGGATATCGAAGCAGCACCTACAGACCTTCTTATAGATGTTACTTCAACAACGATAGGAGAAATCAGCACTGTGATCAGACAAATGAAGAGTGGGGAAGCTGCAGGACCTGACGATATACGAACTGAATCACTGAGGTCAGACATGGAAGTAACTTCGAACAAGCTCCGCGACCTATCCAGGAAGATTTAGGAGGAAGAACAAGTGTCAATGGACTTGAAAGGATACCTCATCAAGTCACTAAGGAAAGGAAATCCGAGCAAATGTGAGAACTACAGAGGTATCACACTACTATCGACACCAGGAAATGTTTTCAACAGAGTGTTGCTGAACCGGATGAAAGATTCAATACACGTCCAGCTTTGAGATCAACAGGCTGGATTTCTTAAGAATCGGTCTTTCCCAGACCGAAACGTGACGCTACGGATCATCGTTGAACAATCAATTAAATGGAACTCGTCGCTATACATCAACTTCCTTGACTATGAGAGAGCATTCGATAATGTGAATATGAGAACTCTATGGAAGCTTCTACATTATGGTGTAACTGAGATCATCTATATCATCCGGAATTCATAGGACGAACTACAGTGCAATGTGGTACATGGAGGACAGCTGACAGGGGCATTCCAAGTGGGGACCTAAACTAGACAAGGCTGCTTACTCCCCCCTCTCTCTCTTAATGTGGAAGCTCTGAAAGATGTAGAAACCTTCACGTATCTGGTCAGGATCATCGATGAACGTGAAGGATGTGATGCAAACGTAAAGGTAAGGATTGGAACAGAAAGGACAACATTCCTACAGCTGAAGAACATATAGAACTCAAAACAACTGTTTACCAATATCGAAGTCAGAATTTTCAATGCGAACTTCAAGGCAGCTCTGTTGTACCAAGCTGAAACTTGATGATCTACCACAACCATCATCAAGAAGGTACAAATACTCATAAATAGTTATCTACGTAAGATACTGAATGTCCGTTCGTCGGATACCATCAGCACCAACTTACTGTAAGATCGAACAAACTGACTTCCAGCTGAAGAGGAATTAAGGAGAAGGCGGTGGAGGTGGATAAAACATACGTTGCGGAAATCATTAAAATGCATCACGAAGCAAGTGCTAACTTGGAATCTTGTAAAGAAACGGAAAATAGGGAGACCAAAGAACACACTGAGTCGGGATTGGGAAGCCGACATGAATAAAATGCATAGCAACTGGAAACAACTGGAAAGGATTGCTCAGGACAGAGTTCGATGGAGAACGCTGGTGTGCGGCCTATGCTCCTCCACGAGGTGTTACAGACGCAATTAAGTAGCTAAGTAAGGAAATATTCAGGAAACGGCGCAAAACAATACGAAGACAAGTGACACACAACAAGTGTGAAACTTATCTTGCATGAAAAAAGTGTCTGTTAACTTGTCGTGTTTGAATATCAGCCATAAGCCAATACTGACTACAGATCGTTATCTAATCAGTAATTAAAAATACATTAAAACTAATGTTTGGCTGTCGGCTTTAACGCAATAATTCAGGATCGTCGTGTGGTCATTACACAGAAATAATTTTGATTAAAATATTTTAAGTAGAGTTCAGTTTTGTGAGGTGGGTGGTTTAATTGTGAAACATTACTGACTTTCTTGATAACATTTGCCTGAACTTTAGATATGCGTTTTTAGAATGTTAACTGACAAATTACCTGGAGGACAACTAAACATTCAATTAAATGAAAAATGAACTAAAACAATGAATGATAGTCAATAGACTTGGAAAACAATGTGTTTACTTATATGTATTGGTTGCATGAATCTTCCCGTTGATGGCTAGAACTATAATTGACCAACCCCATTTGGGATATGAGCATCCTGTTAGGATATTCCGTTGAAATATCAAGGCAATCTGCTATAGTTCTAAATATCAATGAGAAAAGTCAGACAATCAATACACATAAACTCGGATTTATCCCATTGCACAAACCAATAGCTAACTGGACTATGTAGCTTAGTGGATAACGTGGTGGCGTTTGAAACGAAATGTACTGGGTTCGAGTCCCGAAGTGGTCATCAACTCTGATATGCATGTGCATCCAGCTGACCAGTCCAATTAGGACAAAATGTGTGTCCAACTGTCAGTCACCATTCATCTCTGCTAAGTAACATTTTATTGTTGTTTGTGTTTAACAACTTTCAGATATCTATCATTTCACTAAAAAAACTTATTTAACTGTTTATTTGTCTTTTCATCTCATATCAGTTCGTCTTTGTGTTATGTTGAGCATCAATTGAATACCTCCTGTCATCTAGCACATTGTTCACCTTATCCGCAATATGTACAAGTCGTCACACATACCTAAGTATATCCTTCATAAAATTTCTTCTGGTGTAATTAGTCAAAATGTACAAAGAATAATATGACTAAAAACAACTGTTTACCACGATTTTGTCAATAAATTTCTGATGGAAAGAAACGTTTAAATCGGTTATATCAGATATCATTTATGAAGCATCAAGTTATAACTTTAAATTCATTTCATCAGTCACTGAGAATAGTCTACACTTAAAGTTTGATATTATATTTATACATATCGTCTAGGTAATCGAAACATTACCTCCTTGTTAAGTTAATATATGTTGAAAACAAATATCTTGTTCTTGGCGTCGAGTCTCGAATTGACTATGATCACCACTACAGTAAGATTATGCTCCCGAAAACGATTTGGTTCCTTTGATAACTCGCAAACCAGAAGGCTGTAACTGGTCCAGATAAAGTATATTTATTGGCAATCTCATAGTATCGAAAGAATACCGAGACGTGCCAACGAGTACAGGCAATAGGGGCAGAGCGTAAGAAAGTTTGAGCGAACAGAGCGGACGACCGAACGAAAAGTGATTTTGATACAGTTAAACAACA
>NC_031500.1:6542116-6559596 GCF_000237925.1 Schistosoma mansoni
AGAAGCACTGGACGGCCGTTTCGTCATATTATGGGACTTCTCAGCAGTGCGCATCCACGATCCCGCACTCGCGAGATTCGAACCCAGGACCTAACAGTCTCGCGTCATAGCACTTAACCGATAGACTACTAAGCCGGCATCCAACGGTGTCAATGTTTAACTTCAACCAATCCACGATTTTTGAGCAACTGTTCACTAATTGTCTTCAGTGAGTTGATATCTCTACAACAGACTTGGTTGAACTCCACTAGTCACTGCTTCCCACTAATGTTTATTATCCCAATCCTATATAATGAGTTACTACTTATTTTCAACTTTTTCTTCAAATATTCTTAATATTCGATTCGTTTTTTATTTACAATTTTAGAGGTGGTATTCAAGTGGTCTAAATGAAAATGAGTATAATATTCACTTCAAAGTTGATGAGTATATGTTAGTTTACAAAGATGCATATTGTCTTATCTTACCTATTTAGGTCAATTGAAATCAAGAAAGTGTCTTATTTTTTTTTTGATCTAGAATGTTTAATTATTGGTTATATATTATTATCTCATGTAAATATTTATCTGTAATAGTATGTTTGTTACTGTATTCCCTCTTTTTACTACTACTACTAATACTACTATTATTATTATTATTAGTAGTAGTAGTAGTAGTTTTAGTTCTATTTTCTAAACGCCCAATATACATCGAACTCATCTATCAATTTATCATTCATTGTTAAAAGTAATAATAATTTGAATTCACAATTTTTTTTTGTTTTTCACTTAGAAACTGATAGATAAAAGGGTATAATTTTGTATAAGTTAAATGTTTGTACATGTATCTATATGTATTCATTTGTATACATGTTCATTAGTACAAAATCTAACAGTTTTGTTTATATGCTTTAAAATACCATAGTGATAATAAATATCAAAAAAAAATAATTCGAAAAAACACACCGGGAAATGTATAAAAACAATACAAAAAAAAAGAAGGAAATGATCTTAGTACTATCGCCCTATCACTTGTTGAAGTGTTTTCGAATATTTTGAGTTACATATATATAAATATATGTAGATGTTTATTCTTAGATGAGATTACTTGCCATTCAACTTTAGGATATTTATAAATTGTATTTGATTAAAATTGACAAGGCAATAGGAAATATGAAATATGAATAATGACAAAGTGATTCCTTTCTTATTGTTTATCCATTACGAGTGAATTATATCTTTATCAAATTGTAAGTTGACTATATATATCACTATCCTTATCATGTTTTTTTTCTGTGATTTCATAGTTGTTAACTGACTTGTAGAAGTATATAAAAATTATTATCAATATTGCCATTTTGTTCAGTTAAGAGTACTTTTGATTATTTCATAGATCACTTACTTATTAATACAAAATTGTTTCATATACCTGTATCTCAGAGTTGATGTTCACTATGGGACTCGAATCCAGTACCAGAAATATACTATCCAGATACATGCCTACGTCAGGTTGTGGGTTTTTTTCCTGTTTGGTATTAGCCTGGGGTGTCAGCCTAAACTATTGTATATTGTAAGTAAAGATGGACAGTAGCTGATAGTGGAATCCAGGACGTGCATTTCGTCCTACTTGGGACTTGTCAGCTGGATGTACCTCCATCTCAGAGTTGATATTCACTCTTGGACTCAAACCCAGTACCATTCGCTTCAAACAGCGTCGCCTTTTCCCACTTAGATACTGATTCGTAATATCTACAATACCAAGTGAATTTAAACCTCAGCCAGCTGCAAAAGCAAGTGACTATCAGGACTCAGTAGCTAAGTATATAACGCGATGGTGTTTGAAACAAACGGTACTGGGTTCGAGTCTCAGAGTGAACATCAACTCTGAGATGCAGGTACATCCAGCTGACGAGTCCCAAACAGGACGAAACGTGCGTCCTGGATTCTACTGCTAGCCACTATCCATCCTTGCTTATAAAGCTTGTGACTTCAGACAATATCGAGGCAGTCCGCATAGGATGTACATATGCCAACAAGAGATTGATCAATTACAGTCCTCAATAATAATGAGAAGATATAAGAAAACAACACCAAGTGAAAATTGTTTCATATACGTTTAGATTAGAATGTTGTTAATTTCTTAGAGTTACAACATAAATACTACAGTTGAATAAGTCAGTATACAGGAATCGATATGTTATCTGAAAGTGTTATTCTAACCATTAAGGTATCAAGGTATACATTTACATCTAATTAATTTAACAATCAAAAAAAGAAATGATGATACAAAATTCCATAAGGATTTCGATCAGAATTTGTAAAGTACACTGAAATATGCGTTACATGTATTTCAATAATCTGTAAAAATAATATTTAAATTACATAGCAACTTTATCAGTTGACCTAGATCAAATAAAGATGAGATTGAAAAAAAGAAAAAAAAAAAGGCGATTCAGGAAAGAAAATTTGTTTTTCCACGATCTTACTTATATTTAAGCTGCACAATCATATTTGTGTAAGTTAAATCATCAAAAAGAAAATTTTCATTGCTCAATTGCCTTCTTTCTTCTTCAATGACATAATAAGTTTATTTCGCTATTTAAGACGGGATTATTAATTTGAGTGTAGTAAACTAGTCAGTTGATGTTTATCTGCAGATGTATTTCTTCTCCCTGATCATATGTAAACAGTTGTTTGTGGAAAGTATTGAAGGATATACCTTCCAATTTATATCAGTTATACTGAACGTTTAATGTTTTTCAAATGATTAATTTTTTATTGTTCACAGTTAAACTTCAACACTGAACTTGTTGCAAGTTTATTAATAATTAACTAGTAGATGGTAATGATACCTTGATAAACCATCCTTGGATTACTGTCGAAAAATTCCTATCCCTAATTCTAGTAAAATTTCAACTAAACAGGATGAAAAAATGTCTGTTCATTCTGAAATGGAATTCTTAAGCGAAGTTCAAACATCACTGATTTTTTATCATCATAGTAGCTTTGGATAAACAGTTTTCTAAACGTCAATCGCCAACTATACATAAGACGATAAAAAGATATTTTATTTGTAGAAATCTTAGTGATTCAAATCGAATACTTCCGATGTTTCATCAGTTTATTAGCTTCAGTGTTTTCATGGAAATAGAAGAAATAATTGTAGGTACATTAAATCAAGTTTCAGACCATATGTAGTCACTATGTATATTATATAATCTTACATGGGAAAATAAATAAGGAGTAGACAGATAAATGAATAAGAGGATGGACCTGCTTCAAGTAGCTTAATTTATCTATGAAGAAAACAACAAATAAGTAGATGTACAGATACGATTAGTTTGAGAATATTTTTAAGTGAATATACATAGTTAAATGTATCATAAATCTCATTGTACTTATCAAGTTTTCTTCGGAAATTTAGTTCCATTTAAAGATGTTCAATATATATTTAGTTCTTAAAGATGGAGTATAGTAAGCCACTGGCTAAGTACATTGTTTTCACTTAAAATCCATGAAAGAATTGGATCCAGGACTATCAGATTAAGCATCGAAAATGGTGAAGACAAGTGTTTTGTAATCTAATAGATCAGATATTTTAACTTTAGTTTGTCAACAAGATAATGTCGTTGCATTCATTATGCCGACGCTTGGTCCACAAACAGGTGATAGTACAAATTCATGAGTCAACCACAATGGAAAACCTGGAAGCACTGAACTGCCGTTCCGTCCTATTATGAAGCTCATGAGCAGTGCGCATCCACGATCCTTCACACGGAACTTGAACTCAGGACCTATCGGTCTTAACCTCTAGACCACTAAGCTGACATCCAACAGTGTTAATGTCTAATTTCTCATCTATAGATTTCAAGCAAGCACAGTCAATAGTAAAAAAAGTGAAATATTTATTAATCCTTCACTTGAAACGCTAGGGTGATAATAAACTTTTTGATCTATTATTTGTACACCATATATTGTGTAAATTCTGTACCAATCAATGTAAACAATGCTCAGAAGGTTTTCACTACGTCGATAGCGAATCAGGTCTAATTAAAGCGAAATTATGTTTTTCCAAATTTTATTAAAAATTTAGTCACAGTTGAACATTCTAATGAAAGACATCAGATAGATTTTTATTTGTGATAAAACTTATAAGGAGTTTATATAAGAACTTTCGTCTAAATTAAAGCGAATAGTTTCACAGTATTTGGGCGCCGAGTTGATGTAAGACATTAAATAGGAAGAAGAATATATTTGTAAAATCTCAGCTAATGAATTTTGAAGTAAATCCATTGTTTCGCCTGGCAATCTGGTCCAAGCTTTAGCAAGGAAATATTACGATATGTTTTCTTAGTTGATATTCATTCAGTAGTATCTATCTCAGTGTTATATTACATTAGACTAAATGGAATTACAATTCGGACAACCATTTCTTGTTGTAACTTGAATTCATTGAACAGTTTTTAAACTATAAACAATTTTGAATATGAAACAAAATACTCTCTATGATGTAATTTTATCAATGATGAAGATTATGCCACAGTTAAAAAGTTGACTTCCCATATCACATTACTGATGCGTAGATTGCATTAATTATCTGTTTTACAATAACAATATCTATTACCTAGTTGATTATATATATATATCGTAAGTTATCAATTATTGTCACTGTTTCAAACGATTGTCAAAGCAGTAATTTGTTGTTTATGTTGAATAATAAAGGTGTAGTGAACAAACCACTAGTTGGGGACAATCGAATGTATTTAGGCACAAATTACAGACTATCTCACTAAATGCTGATAACCATACAGTAAACAGTTAATTTGCAAAATAACAATCAATTGTCTCAATCTTAACTGTTCCTTCTGCAAATATCAGTCCATCTTCTCTGATTTCATTGTTCATGCATTTTCATACCGATTGCGTTTCATTTCTGTTCTTTCTTTATCGATCTTCTGCCAAAATACATTCTATGTCTGACCATCACCATATACTACTTATATGAATATAAGCGGACCACACCACAAAGGTATTTTCAATATTTCGATATGAAAATCGGTATTGGATTCTCTCCTTTTTTTCATCTGTGAATGGTTCAGTTTATGTGGGTAAAATAATGTCATTGTGGTACTGTAGTGAACGAAAAAATCAGTGGGGACAACTAAATTCTGAAAGATGAATATACATTATACTCAAACAATGATTAAACAGTTATCCAATACTCATTAGATTTTAGTGATTTTACAACCGATGCTGGCTCAGTGGTTCTAGAGGTTAAGCGCTCGTGCGCGAGACTGATAGTCCCTGGGTTCGAATCTCGCGAGACGGGATCGTTGATGCGCACTACTAAGGAGTCACACAATAGGACGAAACGGCCGTCCAGTACTTCCAGGTTTTCTATGGTGTTCTAACTTCAATTGACTCATGATCTCAACTATTGAGATATTTATTGCTTTGTTATTCGAAATTGCAGTCAATTAATGATAAATTATGAATTTCACTATGTAATAGGTTAATGACTTGAAGCTGATTAGTTTGATACATTTTATTTGTTTTGACCTATACAGATATTTTACCAGGTAGTTTACTCTATACTATTTTGTGAATCCAGTATGTCAAAATATTAAAACTGACAGAGTATGGTGCTCCTAATCATTCTTAATCAATTTCATTGGAAACATGTATACTTGATGATTTCCCTACTTGTACATATAATGTTGATTATCCAAAGGAGTATAAGTCAAAATTGTAGTCAAACAATATATCAAATGTTCAGTGGAAGTACTGTTAGTAATAATAATAATATAACAAGTACAAATGTCACACAATTATGTTGGCTATCTGATGAAAATTTCACTTATCTACAATCATTGAACAACTGTTTGGGTAGGTAATTTATACTTTTAATTTAAAATGAAAATATTGTTTTATATATTTTTACGATTAAGAAAATATCTAGTTTAGATATGTTTCATGGTTTTGTTAATGTCTCAATCCCCCAAATGTCCTGGTACGGCCGAGAGTGAGGAGAGTCTGCTCTCCCTCTCCGAATGCTCTCACATGGTCCTACTCACTGCCTTCTCGTGGCGGGGGTGTTGTTCACGAAATTGAGAGAACGAAAAGTGAATGTCCGGCGCTAAAACCGGGTTGGTTGACACGGAAAGTTCACCTAGGGGAGTTGAAAAACCCTGATTCCAAACCAATGGTGCACATGGGCCCCAATATCCTGAGGGAACAAATGGTGTATGAATCAATCTTTGGTTACCGGCTACCATGGGAATACATCGCCTCACGATGCCCCACTGCCTTGTGGATCAGACCTTTAAGTCAAAGGCTCCGGGTGTGGCCACCTAAGAATACCACCTGCTTCAGTTTGTGCATCTGGGCAGTTTCACAGTCCTCACACAGATCAAATGAGATTTGTGCGGCGTATATACTTTGTACCAATATTCATGCGTTTAAATAAATAAATAATGTCTCAAAACTAGGTAGTTTGATAGTTGATCTTTTATTATTGTTCTTTATGAAGTAGTAAGCACTGAAGATCTTGCCTAATATAATGCTGATGAAAGTTATGCAATTATACCATTTAGCTCAGAGAACTCAACAGGATAGAATACATTAATAAAGATTAATATGCATAACTTTCACTTAGACATCTCTGATCAAATACATACCGTTTTTATTGTACTTAAAAATATGTGGAATGGATTGAAGTAAGAATACAATGTTGCGTACTAGAAACTAATGTAGTGAACAGAACACGTGTGGGGACAATCGAATGTATTTAGGTACAAATTACAGAATATCTCAATAAAATCTCAGAACCATATAGTAAATAGTTAATTTGCAAGCTATCAATCAATTGTCTCAATCTTATTTGTTCCTTCTGCAAATATCAGTTCATCGTCTCTGATTATTATTGTTCATACATTTTCATACCAATTCCGTCCCGTTCCCGTTCTCTCCTTATTAATCTTGAATATCCGACCATTATTATATACTACTTATGTGGATATAAGCAGCCCACACTCCACTAATGATTGCAACTAAACGAAGTGAGTAGATATGTCAGTGAATAAGAGAGATGGTTACTTATCACACTATGGAAACGATAAATTGACGACTAATTTGATTTAGAAATAGTTGTTTCAATATAATACAGTTATATTACATTCAATTATTGTTTATAAATTCGAAAACTACTTTTATTAATGCTATTTAAGTAGTAAGTGAACTCACTGATAAGTTCAATGGGTCTTGTGAGTAACAGTTTTCTTAAACATTTTCAATAATCCGAAAAAAGTTTTATATTTTTTCCACACTTCAAGTTTCATGGTTACATTCTTATAAGCACCATTGAAAGTAAAATAAATTTCAAAAAATATATTTATTTTGAATAGTTTTTTCATAGTTGAAATCATGAGTCAATTGAAACTAGACCACCATGAAAAAGCATTGGACGGCCGTTTCGTCCTATTATGATTCTGATTATTTTGAATAGCTTTATACAGACAATAGCTACTTAGAAAGTATTTTTATTTAATATTTACTTGAGGGGGTTTGAAATATGCACATAGTTTGTAATCTGAATAGTGAAGAATTAATAATATGCATTATGTAACTGGTGAAAAATACCGGTGGTAGAAAGAAGATTGGTTTATAGAAATGGATGGGAATTTTTTTTTAAAATTCAATAGTTTATCATAGTCTAATATTCACTTATCATGTTTAACGTGTAAACTATAAAAATTTTTATCTTTTATAGAATATGAAGCATGATATGTAGGTATCATTACCAGGGTTTGACTTGATAATTTTGGATAAATTGAACGTTGAGTGGAATAAATTCATTTAGTATTGTTTGTTTGAATCTTCCCATTGATGTTTAGGACTGTGACTGGTCAGTCTCTAATTGGCATATGTGCATACTGTGTGTATTCCCTCGGTATAGTCTTAATTCGCAAGCATTGTAGCTGAGTGGATAACGTGATGACGTTTGAAGCGAAAGGTACTGGGTTCGAGTACTAGAGTTAACATCAACTCTGAGATGCAGGTACATCCAGCTGACGAGTCTCAAATAGGACGAAGTGACGCGCATCCTGGATTCCACTGCTAGCCACTACCCATTTTTGCTTACAATTGAGTAGATTGTTATAAATAAATTATTATATTTGTAATATTCCAATGAGTAGAAAAATTGAATTTTCTGATGTTTCATGGCTCAGTGTAAGCCACTTCTTCAGAGAGTAAATAATCAAAGCAAAATGAATCCAAACTTAAATAGTACAAAGGAAGAAAACAAGAATAATTTCTGTGAAGTATGATAGTTTACAAATTATAGCGATACATATCTCCTAACGTAAATTATACGTTTTATGTGTATTATGAAATTTTGAGCAAGAGTTTAGTGAATTGAAATTTAAAATACACTGTTCCTAAATGAGTAACGCATAATAGAGTAGTTTATTGGTGGTTATATATCGCTGTTCCACTACGAATTATACTTTTTTTAATGGTCGTTCAGAGTTGTGTATCAATAGTATCTTCTGATATACCGACATTGAGTAGTGTATTACCAAGTTAAAAATGATCATGTTGGATGATATTTTATTATAAGACTGATAGGTCCTGAGTTCGAATCTCGCGAGTCGGGATCGTGAATGCGCACTGCTGAGGAGTCCCACAATAGGATGAAACGGCTGTCAAGTGCTTCCAGGTTTTCCATGGTGGTATAGCTCCAATAGATTCATGATTTCAACTACAAAACAACGAAAACTTTGAAAAATTTTTCCATATGTTTCTAAGCTGTCTATAAAAAATGTTTTACAGTTGAAAATGAGGCATTATGAAAAAACATTTTTATTTTTTCTTCCAATGTTACATTGAATAGTTAGTGAAAATCTAGTCTGGTCATATGAAAGTTTAACAGATAATGACAATAGAGAAATTTTCATAACAATCATCTGATATATTTCATTACACATATATAAATCATATATGTATAATATGCATAGCTAAACAACACAGTCTACTTGAGTACATTGTTATCAGTTAAATGTGATATTTAGTTTACAGTTTGTTTTTATAAGGTTCATGTTTTAGGCACCTTAGTTACTTCCACTTTTCTCTCTTTTTTTGTCCTTTTTCTTCCTTCTTTTTTTCGCTGAAGAGTCAGTAAAACTTTTTACCTCCTCATACTAACTAAAACTAAAACATTGTATTAAAATCAAACTAACAGATAGAAACAAAGGCGTGAGGAAGGGGGGGGCTGTAAAATCATTTAACTAATGAACAATCCACTCATTCTAAGTATACTCATTTTATAGTGAATAAAAATTATATTAGATAAGGTTTATTAAATAATAACACTATTTGCAGTAATCAGGTTTTTTTGTTGCTATTCAGTTAGACAGTTTTTATCATTTTGTAATGGTTGATAAAATCAGGCGAATTCAACAGTACAGAAAATGCAAACAGAGTAGAAACAACATAGTTTCTGGGATAAAAAATAATCAATTTGTAGGAAAAATGACGCCCATAATTTAAAGGATACATTCGAGTTTTTCGAAGAAACGCATCGTTTCAATATATCAGGTAAATTTGTGGTATTTTTTGATGTTTGGTCATTATTTACAAATATACAGTCAAGGGGAAACTAACTAATCATCATTTTCTAACAATTTACCATCGTTCTTTGTCCCAAAATGAGTTGAGGAAATCATCATTATTTTAAACAAAAGGAGTTTGTTTCCCGCTCAGTAATTAATAATGCGAACAAATCGATGGAGCAACCATGGTATCACGACTAGGGTCTATATTAGCTGATATCGTGATGGCTAACCCATAACATGTAAAACTGAAACACAGAATTCAGAGTACCACGTACTACTCCAGATATGTCCATATGCTTATTATTTAAAGATTTATGTTGTGTTTCACGTTTGCCTAACCACTTCAACAACTCTCCTTCAAACATAATCTTTACAATGAAATATGAGAAAAATGAATGACTGAATATTTGGATCTTAATGTAAGACGTAGGAATGATAAAACTATTGCAAAAAGTAAATGCATGAAAGAAACATGTATGGGAGAGAATTTAAACTATAACGTTTGTTCCCCCAACAGTTTCAAAGATATTTAGTCAAAACTGTCTTCAATAGACCTACGATGTACTGCTCAAATGATAAGATAAACGAGGAATTAGCTATTCTAGTAAAATCCCTAATGAAAAATGAGTGCTAGGAAGAATGTATTGAGAAATATGAAAAAGAACATTCTGAACATGATGAACAAGCAACTTTTTATAAGAATATTTGTCAATATTTGAACGAACAACTTGACAAAAAAATGAATACTCAGTATGGAAAAGACATCTTTTAGACAGTTAACTAATTTTACTCTGTTTTTCAGAGGCATTCGCTATCAAACGTTTCTGACATGACTTTTGTATACAAAAGGAGAGTGTAATTAGTCTGTCTCTGACACGCTGAGTGTTAGTCAAATAAACCTTGCCAATTCTTCAACACTCCTTTTTATCTAATATTTTAAGTATTAGTTGTAAGAGGACATATGAACAATTACTAAACATGACAATGCAATAGAAAGGTAATTATATAAGATAATATAGTGTAAACGATAATGATAAACGATTGTGCGTGAGCAAATAAAAAGGCGTGTAAAACTAACAAACGCATAATAATTAAAATCTTTTTGTCACAATGATTAAGAGTATTAGAGCGGTTAAATGAAATTAAGTGACATTCATGAATAAAGTCATGGAGATATGCTCAATAATTAGACAGTGAGGGATATTTTCAAATGTGAAACCAATGAAAAAAATATTTATTTAAGCACATAAACATTGGTACAAAGAGGTACCAAATATATGTGCGCCACACAAATCATTCGATTTGTGTTAGGGCTGGAATATTGTCTGGGTGCCTAGACCGAAATATTTGGTTATATTAGGAGGGTCACACACGGGGCCTTTGGCCTAGAGATCTGATTCACTAGGCGGCATAATAACCTTAGGAGATACGAGAAGGCAGTGGGTAGTACTTTCCTGTCAGTATCTGTAAACGTGTGGACATATGAGAGCATTTCGAGAGAAATAGCAGACTCTCCCCACCGTCGACCGTACCAGGCTATTAATATAATAAAAACAATTTAAAGGTACAGTAGAGGCAACGATAAGACATACTTTTTTGTATACATAGTTTAGGTTCCATTTCAAAGACTACAAGAACTTTATTATTGTTATTATTATGCGCATCCATGACCCCAACAACCCAGGACTTTAAGTAATTATGATTTTAAAATGTAGGCAGCTAATAAACAGGTTATAAAGTCGAATGAATTCATTTCATTCAACAAACCTTTATATTCTTATTAATTAATAGATGTAATTGTATAAAATAGATAAATAGCTTTTTACTATCCACATTTATTTTTATGTTTGTTTGAATCTTCCCATTGATGTTTAGGACTGTGATTGATCAGTCTCTTTATTGGCATATGTGTATCCTGTGAGGATAGCCTTAGTTCACAAGCATAATAAGCAAAGATGAATTAAGGCTATATAGAGGGAATACGCACAGTATACACATATGCCAATAAAACGACTGATCAATTGAAGTCCTAAACATCAATGGGAAGATTCAAACAAACATTAACAAGTAAATTTAATCTTCGCCCCATTTCACAAGCAAGTGGCTATCAAGACTCAGTAGCTGAGTGGATAACGTGATGGCGTTTGAAACAAAAGGTACTGGGTACGAGTCGCAGAGTGAACATCAACTCTGAGATGCAGGTACATCCAGATGAGGAGTCCCAAATAGGACGAAACGCGCGTCGTGGATTCCACTGCTAGCCAATATCCATCTTTGCTTATAATAATAACAGTTTATAAATACTTTTAAAGTAAATAATAATAATCTGATTATTATTGTTTTGTTTAGTTTCCATCAACAAAATCTTAAGTACTTTACTACTAATTAAATAAAAGTACATGAGTTCATTGAATATTTTTCACTTGTTTACTATTTCCTTAAATTACTTTTCAGTTATTCTCATTATTACTATTATTATTACTATTGTTAGCTTTATTCAATATTATATTCTTGGTGCAATATAGAATTTTCAGCGCAAAGTATTTTAACAAGTTTCCGCTTCTTATTTCTTGATCAATCCTGACGATAAAAATTGAGTGATCGTCAATTCTATGTTAACAGTTCAGGAATCGATATCTGAATAATGTACATTCTTTTCAACGTAGATTGCTAATAACCATAATGTCTTTGATTGTTCTCTTAACCTCGCGAAGCGGGATCGTTGATGTGCACTGCTCAGGAGTCCCACAATAGGACGAAATGGCCGTCCAGTACTTCCAGGTTTTCCATGATGGTCTAGCTTCAATTGACTCATGATCTCAACTATATAAAATTACTGAAATTTCCACGAAACCCCCCTTCTGATAATGTACATATTATTTATGAATTAAACTTAGATTAAGAAAGAACACATCTCAATTAATCACAATTAACTTTTACTGTTTCAACTGTTAATTACGTTTTTCCTTTTTTACTTTAGAAATCTAGAAAAGACTTCTTTAATCATTATAAAACGCCTTCGAGTTTAATTGAATACGTATATTACACTTGTTTTAATCGATATATACAATATAAATATTCCCTATTTATTTGCAATTATTGTAGACTTTAATATAGTATGGATAAATGAACCACCAAATGAATGGTCTATTGATAAAATGATTAGAATTAGATTTTTTGCAACGGCTTCTTCATCATTTTATGGACAAGCTATACAGCTGAATATATTTTCACGTAATCCATTATTAAGGTGAGGATATAATTTTTACATTATTTTTACGGGTTAATGTATGGTGAACAATGGTTACTGTTAGGTATATGTTTTGAATAAAATAACTTGTAGTGCCATGCTTCGTTAATCATTCACCTTGATAACCGTTGTAATACAAATCTTAACGGTGTATAAAAATCAGAAGGCAAAAGTAAGCGGCAGTTACAGTTTTATTGACAAATGACACAGGCCAGTAAGTTATAAGCACATGAGTAAATATCAGCGTGCGAAACAAAAATGACGCGCGCATTGGAGATGGAGGGTAAGCCAACTCACTTTTATCAAGCGTTAATCAATATTTATAGTCAGAAAGAATAAATGACAGACATGTGATAAATAGGATAATAAGTGTACACATACCTACGCTCATACAAAAATGGTCAGGATTAATAAGTGAATGATTAACAATGTGAAAACATAACTCATGATGGATAGGCAAATTGACTTGTCCAGAAGTTAGAATAAGACATATGGTCTTAACATATCAACCGATACTACAAACTGTGTTGTAAGAATAGTAAAACATTGATTTATCAAAATTATTAGTAACCTACTCAAATGAGACATTTAACAATATGATCTCATTATAGTATGATTAATTGAGATCGCTTTTGATCCGTTACATCTAATAATTCTCTTAACTAATTAAAATCAGTTGAAGGGATATAAAGAATGCATCGTGTGTAGTTCAGGAATCTTTATTGATATAAACCACTGGGGACTGATGAAGTTGGAACTACAGCTTACAGATTACCAACTAAGTTATGTAGTTATATTATGCTCAAGGTTAGCTTTCATTGATAAGATTTTTCTACAGGTATGGTCATCTACAGTCAACTGATGAATTGACTAATAAACAAGTTTCAGATTTAAATATTTTGGTGGAAATAAAACAGGAAATCATTTATACTTTTTTAAAGACAGACAATCAAAATTTGGTAAAAGGTTGATCATTCCACGATGATCACATCAAGGCCAGTAAAATGTATCCAAATGTAAGGTTCAAAAATCACTTATAACAATAAGGATTTACATTCACTTAGTATGGTTTGTTTGAATCTTCCTATTGATGTTTAAAACTGCAACTGGTCAGTCTCTAATTGGAATATGTGCATACTATGCGTATTGCATTGATATAGGCTTAATTCACAAGCATTGTAAGCAAAGATGGATAGTGGCTAGTAGTGGAATCCAGGACGCTCGTCTCGTCCTATTTGGGACTTGTCAGCTGAATGTATCTGCATCTCAGAGTTGATGTTCACTCTGAGACTCGAACCCAGTACCTTTCACTTCATATAATAAGAATTTCCGTTTAGTTTTTTATTTTCTAAATACCAACCAGTAATTTAAACGGGAATAATCACAGATAAATTTCTTTTGTTTTTTTCGATTGTATAGTTCAATTGGTGATGTATCATCGTTTTGTTCTGCAACATCTTGCAAAATATTTCAAGTTGAAAATACATGCTGTATATGGCATATAAGTCTGTTTATGAATAGATTACCTTCTTCTAGTGAACAAATTTCTTTGGATGTCTGTGATTTTAATAATTTTAATAATAAAAGTATTATACCAGTTTATTCCGGTTCATCATTGAATTCAGAATGGAATCTTTTAGTTCCAAGTAAGTATCTTCATTATGTTTACATTGTTATGTGAACAAGTAAATATACAAATGCCTTGAGACGATCGACTGTAAAATATCTGTTTATTTTGACAATATTGAGAATGTTCATAGCTGAAATCATGAGTCAATTGAAGCTAGACCACCATGGAAAACCTGGAAGCCATGAACGGCCGTTTCGTCATGGGTTCGAATCTCGAGAGGCGGGATCGTGGATGCGCACTGCTGAGGAGTCCCACAATAAGACGAAACGGCCGTCCAGTGCTTCCAGGTTTTCCTTGGTGGTCTAGCTTCAACTGACTCATGCTTTTAACTATAACAAAAAATTAAGGCAATTTAGTGAAGAAAATTCTTTTCCTGACAAAGTATATACTCAAGCTGTACAATCTTATTCATAGTTAATTAACAAATAAAATGATTTTTAAGAAACAGAAAGACGGTAGCATCCGGCTGTGTATCAAAGAAAGTCGTTTATCAATTGAGAATATGAAGAAAGATAATGAGCTGAAATCAAATGTGTGAAAGATAACTGTCTGCTTGACGAGCATGAGAAGGGTGAATAAAAAATTGTAAACGTGAAGGTGATAATAACGAATACTTAAAATTAAGAATATAAAAAAAATATAAGAAGGATGCATTAACAGTCAAATTATCGTTTGTACAAATTAAGTGTTAGGCTCATGCAAGAATGATGGCTTGCACGTGTCGCTTTGCATACAGAGTTTAAATTTGAAAAAGATGGATTACTAACGCCTCTACAGTGCATACATTATTACTTTACGCTACCCTTCATCCAAAACATCTGGACATTTATTTTTCAGAATGACTGAATCAGAATTTCTACTTCTTTTCAACGATAAGACTAAAAATATGTTGGCATATTTTTGTGCCTTTTCTCTTGTGTTCAAGTCGCTGTGTAGTTCAAGCTTAAGGGTTACGAAACTAGCTTAAGATCCGAATATAGCGTTCAATCAATCAGACGTATCAAAATGGAAATGACGAAATCACATAAAACGGCCCTGAAAAAATATCTACTACTTGGTAATCATTTTTATGTGAGGACGACAAAATTGAAGCCATGATTAGCTAAAAAAAAACTACAAACATTTTTCGTTAAATACTGCTTATCTACTCATAACATTTTTGTTATAATCGTTTATGTACAATCTAAGTTCATTGTTTCAAATCTGATCAAAAATGAGATCACTCAAAGTTCCAATGTTCCAACAATAGTACATCTCATTAAGTATTTGCTCATGAATATAACAAAAGACACGTACTGAAGGGTCGTATCATGTGCTCACTTGGGAATATTAAGAGGTCAAGTCGTATCATTCTTCCACACTATTCAAATTATCTTCACGCCATTGAATTAGTATACATTTTCTAAGATAACACAATGTCATTTCTCTACTGAATCATCATATCCGTGTAAATAACTGGCAACCATTTTTCTATTCATATTTATTTTATCTAGATGTTACACAACCAGGAATTTATTTATTATTTGTCCGAATACTGATTGGAAGATTTCAAAGTATTTTGGTCAAAAGAGTAACGATTACGAGTTTAGGTATTTTGTAAAATTTGTAAATTATGCCAGTAATATGTGTATATATGCTTTATTCAAATAGATAGTTTTATAATAAGACAAATGCTATAGTTAAATTCACTTGGCATTGTTTGTTTAAATCTTCCCATTGATGTTTGAGGACTGCAATTAATCAGTCTCTTATTGGTATATGCGCATACTGTGCATATTGCCTCGATATAGCCTTAATTCGCAAGCATTATTAGGAAAGATGGATGGTGGCTAGCAGTGGAATCCAGGACGCGCTTTTCATCCTACATGAAACTTGTCAGATGGACGTACCTGCATCTCAGAGTTGATGCCCACTCTGGGACTCGAACCCAGTACCGTTTGTTTCAAATGCCATCGTGTTATGTACTTAGCAACTGAGTCCTAATAGCCACTTGCTAAAGGTACTGGGTTCGAGTCCCAAAGTGAAGATCAACTCTGAGATGTAGGCACATCCATCTGACGAGTCCCAAATAGGAAGAAACGTGCGTTCTGGATTCTACTTCTGGCCATTATTTATCTTTGCCCAGAATGCTATAATTGTCTATATATTAATGTGTAACAATTTTTGACCGAAAGATATTGATGATGTTTATTTTAAACACTTTGCTTTTATACCGATGGTTCTGACGTACTTCTGTCCATCTACTGACATATATTCATCGGACTTATGAAATATTTCAATACACAAATATACTTATTAGTGTGAAAAATGTATCTTAATAGAAGTTATAACTGGTCCATTGTTTAGAGTTAAACGGTGATAACCGATTGAAGTGGTTGATTATTTCACTGTTATACTAGATTTTTGAAGTTACCATTGTAGGTCACTGGAATCCTACTTGGCAGCCTAATATTAAAGCGCCTTTTATTTAAGTACAGTTTTTGTTATTAAATAATAATAGCTGGAGAGCCACTGAAGAACAAACAACACTGATCTAAACTGCTAACAAGCATTATATATTAACGAACTTTCTTAAAACCATCTAAATATGAAACTGTATCAAAAATGTACTCAACCTTGATGGGTCGGTGTCTGACGAAATCTCTTCACTGATTCAAAAAGCGCGTTTGGCTTTTGCCAACTTACGTCACCTCATTAATTCCATTTGATATCAATAACGAATAATGAAATCTAATTATTTAATTAACTTCACATAACCTTTATCTGTAGTTTACCTTCGATTGAAATCATGTTTTTCGTCAAATTTCTGTATTCTGAGGGAATTAATGTAGTAGCTTTTTTAAATTTTGGATAGACAAAGCACTTTAGTCTTTTTTGAGTCATTTTGTACAGATATATTCGACATAATCAGCTTGTCACTTGTGATCTTAAACGCTTTTCTTGTGTTTGTATGTATATTTATTGTTTATTTCATTCGTTATCCGTCTTTAGCTTGTCTAAAGACAGTC
>NC_031500.1:6559796-6571740 GCF_000237925.1 Schistosoma mansoni
ACGATGAAAGCTCCACGACCAAACCATCCAGCTCAGAGAACAAACCTACATCAAAATCACCCACCTGAGCTACAAATTTTCTCCACCATCTCAAAATGTACTATACATACTAGGTGAGATTTATTTATCGTTTGTAAACTATAAATCTTTAAGGAAGTGGATTATTGGCCAGTCTTTGTTTTATATTTTCTGTCCAACTTAGTTAATATGTATCAAATAAACTGTTAGTTTAATAAACACTTTCATTATTTATTTGCAGACATTTACTCTACATTACAAACATATCCATCACTACAAGCAATGGAAATAGTTTTAATCGTATTGGCTTGTTCATTACTTCTGGTTATTGGATTGATCATTATTTACAATGTAAGTTATTATAATTACATTACATATGTTTGTGTCAATTAATCATTTCTTTTATACTGTGTCGTAACTCAGTATACTGATGTTCAGTTGGGATGATTTTGTATTGATGCTGTTAGTCAAAATGACTGCATCTAATTAAAAAAAATATCCAGAAAGTTTGATCCTGAAAGTAATTAGATTATTGATTAATCAATTCTGATAGAATGATAGAAGATCGGATATACAGTGTATCCTTACTGTTTCTTAACATTGTTTTTATGTATTGTTTTGCAGTATAAATTATGGGGATCATTGCTGTACACAAATATTCACTGTATGATAGTAACGAAATGTGTGACTGAATAGTCCTTACTTTAATTCAGCAGATATATCGAATCTTGGTTATTGAGAATGCAGTTCACATTATGTAATGACATTCGGTTACGACAGTCATTAGTTTCAAAAATACTGGTTTTATGGAACAGTACTTATCACAAAGCTCAGAGATATTTTCTTTGATCCCTTCCACTTACATAGGAATGTTCACTTCTATGTGGTCACAAGAAAAACTAAGTAGAGGTCTGATGGTCCTCATAGCTCACTGATTTACAATGTGATATCAGTCTATGATGAATGTTTGAGATATCAGTTGCATACTGGTTGAAACTTGTTAGGAAAGCCTATCTACGATTTTAAAGAAATCAGTATTCTCTGTAGTATGTGACTGATGTCATCCAACATTATATTCATGGAAGCTACCACTGAGCTTTTTTAAAGACTTCATATAACGAGCTAACAAGAAACTGTGATTTTAGGTTATTGAAACAAGTTCGATAGATCTCAAACGGGTTTAAGAACTAGATAACAGTTCATTTATTGCTACAATGTGATAGTTCAGTCAAAAACCATTTTCCAATTTGTAATTTGCTTAGTCTACATTCTTAAAAGTAACAGGAGGTCCCATGATAGAGAATTAATTTAACATAGTGACACTAGACTACAGAGATGTTAAATAGTCTGTATTCCACCAATTCAACAACCAGGTTCGTTGTGAAACCTTTAGAATTATCAAGTCATATTACCAAACGAAACCGCTCACAACATGTTACAAAATGTTGGCATTTGTCTAATGATGGATTCGTATGCGTTATACTAGATATAAAAAATACGTTTTCTATAAACGTCATCAGATCTATAATCCATGCTAACGATTCTCTTAAAACATAACAACTATATATGAAATATGGAATTAAACACAGGTTGTGAAGAAAAGAGGTGGAATATAGATGACTGTCGCTTATGCTGATCATCCGCTCTCAACGAAACGTTTACGGTTTCATTTGGAAATGACACTGAGTTCAGAAATCATTGAGCATCCATTTTGTTCTGATTTAGGACTCCTTAGCAATGCTCACATATGATCCCGCAAATGATTAGACTTGGCACCCTCAAATTTCACAGCTAGTGAGATACATTAAAGTTAATAGCCCACAGTTTCATCCGAAGTCATACTGTGATATAAAGTGGTTTCCACAAAAGACTAACCATGATTATCGGTTTCGATACCAGCCTAAGTGACTTCATATATCAGAACTTCGTAATATAACATCAATTCTTAAATTCAGAATCAGACCTGACATTTATGATTGCGATTCTATGTGAGGTACAATGCTCTTTCTGGAGTTGGGTGATTTCGCCAGCTGACGTCGATCGGTAATTAAATGCATTTTGAACTCGATTAAAGCCTCACAAAATAAGCTTTGGATTCTAGTTACATTGTTCATGAATCAGTTGTTTAATTGCACTTCATAATTTGTATTTTCATTACTGCTCTGTTTATCACGAAACAGTATATAAGAAGATATAAAGCAAACAAGAAAATCGAAGAAACTTGGGTACTCGATCCAGCGAAAATTTATGATAGTAAGTAATCATGAGTTAATTTACAATGAAACTAGGATAATTATGGACGCCAAAATTAAAAATGAGCTAAAAAAATCTTTTCAAAATACAATGTTATTTAATAAATTCTTCTAGCAGAATTTCATTCAGCTTTTGATAACAAAGTCATTGTTAAATCAAGTCTCTACAGTATTTAAGAAGTAACTTGTCACAAGGAATCCTAAAAGCCAAATAAAAAAGGTAACTTAGTGGATAACATCAACAACATCAACTCTTAGATGCAGGTATATCCAACTCACGAGTTTCAAATAAGAAAAGACTTACGTCCTGGATTCCACTACTAGCCACCGTCATCTTAGCTTAGAATGTCTGTTTCCAAAATATCGCTTTTTCATTATTCTTTCGTCTTCTTATAATTTTAAATTGTATGCAAGTGATGAGAAACCGTAAAACAGATTGAAGAATCGTTTTTACTATACAAATCTCGTTGTTCAAGCTCTGTTTAAAGAGAGACTTTATTTTAATGAAAAATGAGAAATGTTAAAGGCATATATGAGTTCTTAACTATTGTATAGACGATCTGACCATGTTAAAAATGGAATTTTAAGCGCTTTAAAACATATTACAGAGGGATTTTATAAATGATTTTTATAGTTTGATTTGTGCAACATAATGAAAATCTATTCTCACATTGGTATATGTCTGTTTATTGCAGCTCTTCTATTATGTATACCCAATATTTAGTTCAGTAAAACGTTTTTAAACAAAATGTGGTCTACATTGGATTTCATTGGATTATATAAAAGTCAATTACACGAATTTTAAGTTTTTTTCTGTATATTTCATAGTCTGTTCAATCACTCATTTATATTAGTTAATGTATACAGACCAACATAGAGCGATGCTTGTTTGATATTGATTCTCATAGTTGAAATCATGAGTCACTTGAAGCTAGATCTCCATGGAAAACCTGGAAGCACTGGATGGTCGTTTCGCCCTATTATGAGACTCCCCAGCAGTGCACATCCATGATCCCACCTCACGAGATTCGAACTCAGGACCTACCAGTCTCGCACCAGAGCACTTAACTGATAGACCACTGAGCCGGCATCCAACGGTGTTAATGTCTAACCTCAACCAATCCACGAGCTTTGAGTAATCATCCAGTGCTTCCAGGTTATCCATGGTGGTCTAGCTTCAATTGACTCATAATTTCAACTATGAAATTATTGAAATCTCCACAAAATTCATACTGATGACAATTGGTTGTTCAATCAGATTGAGTTCTGTAATGACTTCTCTTAATTACAATTGTTTTAGTTGATCCAAAGGATAGGTGGATTAAACTGTTTCTCTACCGTTCACAAACTGTTCGCTTAAGATGATGTAAGTTACTTTCAATAAATTTCTTTATGTTTAACAAGGTAAATGTTATTACTTATGAAATCATATTAAAAACTTCAATTATATCCATATTTTCAAAGGCATTGGGACAGTTTTCTATTATTATAATCAATTGATTTGAACTAATTATGAAACTACTGTTGAAAATCTTGAGGAATTTCGAAACGACTACAATAAATCTGATTTTCATTGATACTAGCACTTGTACTGACCATAAAGCTAGCAAAAAAATCGAACATTTTCATCCAACATCAAAGAGAAATTGTCTGCCGTTTAATTGAACGATAGGTTAATAAACATTCAGGTATCTAACCTGAACATTTACAGTGTGATTAGATGGTCCTGGTTACATTCGAAAATTGATCATGTTACACAAATATTTTAGTTTTGTATAACGTTCTTTGTGCAGAGGTTCAGAAATGATGTAGTTGCGTTAGCAAATCATGATCATTTAATGATCTTTCTCTAAGGTGAAAGAATAACTGATTACAAATTCCTGACTGATAATTAAGTTATTCCTCTTAGTTTATTTAAATTAATAGTTATTTCCATTCAATGAATTTTGTATACAAGTTATTGATCTTAAATTAGATTCTCAACGCTCATCGGAATTCGTGGACGTAACTACATGTTTTTGGTATGACTAGACGCGCAAGAAGTTTAATATTTGCTGGAGGTTTTAACAGTTTGAAAATACCGCTGATAAATTGTTGTCTGTTGACCTTAATTATCTTTAGTTTGATTCAAGTAAATGTTGTGTATAGACAAGAAAGAAGCATTCATCTAGTAGTTCATAATTTAGGAGTTTGTTTTATCAATCTCCAATAAGAAATAAAAAACACTCTCCGATTTATGCTTTTTAAATTTTTAGTGACTGCGTTCCAGTAGCAATGAAACAAATCTATGTAGAGTTTACTGAGTTAACAAGCGATATGCAAAAACAACTATGGGAAGTTAAGTAAGTTATAATAAAAGAAAGATGTGCTTATTCGTTCTAAATGTGTTGGATTTTAAATTATCGATCACATGGTCCATATTTATTGATCTGGTGTCGATGCCTGAAGGATTCCAGTTCGACTTTATGTAATTTCATGGATAAAAGCTTTTAGTAAACCTCAGACCGCAATAGACAATTGTCTAATGCACTTTGGTTCTGGAGATGATGTCACTTCGCCATAGACATCATCTACAAAATAACTGAAAAAAGCCGCTGTTAGATCTTGTTTCACATAATAATATATAACAAACAATTCATAACAACAACAACAACAACAAAACGCGACCTACTATTAATGAACTCAAAGTTAGATCTATCGCAAATGACATCTCCTAAGAAGCAGATTATGATTTTTACTTATCTCATACAAAGTCAAGTATCTGTTTTTTACTGCATTCGATATCCAAGAGTGGTGACATTATGTTTCGTCTTCCCTTTTTCATTAGCTGAAGCATGTGTTGAAAGTTTTCAGGTCGTGATTAACCCTCATTACAAATGAACTGGAAATCACTATTAAACCAGAAATCATTGAGTAGCTGTTTCGTCCTAGCCTGTGATCTTTAATAATGTTTACATACTACTTTAATGAGTTCTTACCCAGTTACTTGAACTGAAGTATTTCCAGACTGCTGCATAAAAATATGTTAATCCTTATTTACCAATGTTAGCCAATTTGGCTGATGACCTTTCTTGGTGAATGATGTAAAACTACAAAATTATATATTTTAATTTCAAACAAGTAATACACAAAACAGTGTAGTACAGTGATATACAATGTCGAATATGATTAAGAATACATTGATGAATTGATGCATTGAAGAAGAATAAACCGTAAAGTACTCTATATTCGATACACTGATGAACTAAACAGACTCTGTATTCTTGATGTCTTTTATTGAGGCAAACAGTTAAAGATTTTTACTAATGTTATCTAATTGAATTTCTCCTCATATATTTTACAGAAAAATGAAACATAATAATTTAGTGAAGCTCATCGGAGTCACATTTATATCACCTGTCTTATCATTGTATACAGAATTTTGTGATAGAGGAAGTTTATGTTATGTACTTCGACGTGATTCGATCCCGCTGAGTTGGAGTTTAAGGTAAGCTTACAGTACAGAGGATATATTTTTGAATATTCTCACAAGACCAAGATAATATAGAAATTAATTACTATGAAGCATCCCTAGTTTATTACTACATAACATTTATTAATAAATTATACGAGCCAACATTAATTAGAGTAGTACACCCCACATTTTATTGTTGATATTCTGAATATAAAGATGTTTACCATAAAAGTCAAATTTTTAAATTTTGAATGGTAACAAATTATATCTTAGATGATGAATTTTTCGGGAGCTCAGCAAACAATTTGGGCTTTTCCTTGCAGAAGCTTATTAGTCGAAAAAATTGACATAGAATATTCGATAGAACGTTTAATATATATTATTAATTTACACTTCTAGATTACTCACCGGCTTGAATGGAGAAATATAGCTATGAATTTTCATATTGTGGTGTGTTCTACTTATATCCATATAAGTAGTATATGGTGATGGTCAGACATAGAATGTATTTCGGCAGAAGGTCGATAAAGAAAGAACAGAAATGAAACGCAATCGGTATGAAAATGCATGAACAATGAAATCAGAGAAGACGGACTGATATTTGCAGAAGGAACAGTTAAGATTGAGACAATTGATTGTTATTTTGCAAATTAACTGTTTACTGTATGGTTATCAGAATTTAGTGAGATAGTCTGTAATTTGTGCCTAAATACATTTGATTGTCCCCAACTAGTGTTTTGTTCACTACAATATGAGTTCTAACAGTAGCATGAACTGTTTCACATAAACAAGATCTTGGATTCTGAGTACAGAAGTTCATATATTACCGATGTTAAGTAGCGTTCAATATAATCCAAAGTAAAAGTTATTGACATCTAATTATACAAATATGTATTCTATTGAATATGGATTCGGTACAATCTTCTTCTTCTTCTGTTCATTCCATTCAATAGAATAGGTTTTCTTACTGGTCTTGCAAATGGTTTAGCTTATTTACATAATTATCACATTGTACATGGTCGATTGAATTCATCAAATTGTGTAGTTAGTGATACATGGACATGTAAAATAACGGATTATGGATTAGATAGTTTAATTTGGTCAAATAATTTTGAAAAACATAAAACATTTTTAGATAAACCAGAAAATCTGCCATATATCCCACCTGAATATAGAGGTAAGTGTTAAATTTTTGAGAGTTTCATAGTGTTTTCTTAATATTATCTTGAATAATGTGATAACACTGAACCATTTGATTAAATTTATGATAGAAATTACTGCTGGTATGTTTTTTAATGGTTAATCCTTGGGGCACTTTACTTTCTCATTTCTCAGGGAGATTAAAGTAAGGATGTGTTCAAAAAGTTTCAATTCACAGAAGGGGTTCTTTTGTGTGGAGATTTGTATAATTGAAATCATGAGTCAATTGAAGCTAGACCACCATGGAAAACCTGGAAACACTGGAAGGCCGTTTCGTCATATTATGGGACTCATTAGCAGTGCGCATCCACGATCCCGGCTCACGAGATTCCAACCCAGGACCTATCAGTCAGTCAGTAGTGAGCATATGATTATGACCAGAAGGGGTTTGTGGAGATTTAGTACTTTCATAGTATAAAGCATGAGTCAATTGAAGCTAGACCACCATGGAGAACCTGGAAGCACTGAACGGCCGTTTCGTCCTGTTGTGGAACTCCTCAGCAGTGCCAACAATAGGACAAAACGGCCGTCCAGTGCTTACAGGTTTTCCTTGGTGGTCTAGCTTCAATTGACTCATGCTTTCAACTGTGAAAATACTAAATCTCCACAAACCCCTTCTGATTATAAATAAACACATATCATCATCTGTAACTGTAGTTATCAACATGTATTTTCTTTGTTTGTTTTTTCCAATGATAAGCTCATATTGATTGTGAAGTTTAGCTTAATGTCAAAATGTCTGATGTTAATTATTTTAATTCCATTATTGAAAATTCATCCAGTTCACCTCAGTTAAATAAATCTTTTTCTACATTGTTTTCTTAGATTATAAAGAAACATTATTCGTGCCAGCAGTAGACATATACAGTTTTGGTACAATCATGTGGGAAACAGCAAGTCGTAGTGATCCGTCTCAAGTTAGTTTAAAAATTATTTATATGGTATGGTTGTTTTTTATAATATAAGTAGTAAGGGGACTAACTAAGTATATTGCATTGTGGTTTTTCATTCGATTAAATCCAGGGACTTATAAAATAAAATGCCGAAATGACTCTACATGATTGAAAACAAATTTCAGTGTTGAATTATTGTAATCTACATACGAGGTGATTTTCATTATTTGGTCATTTATTAGGCTTTGAGGATGCAAATACAGTGAATATGTCTTCTTTGAACTGTAAATTTAGAAGTACAACGTCAACAGCAAACTTCCTAAAATCCGTTGTAAAATATTATGTCTAAGAGGTTGATTAAAAATATCGATTATTGTAGGTTAATCTATTTGCATGATAGTTTTTCATACTTAATGTAACATGTTTGTCATCTTAATCAGCATGTTGTTATTTTATTTGATAAACTAGGATGACGAATTTGTGGCAGAACCAATGTATAATCACCCGGAATTGCCGACTAAAAGACGTTTTGAAACTGATGTTAAATACGAGGTTACAACAGTACCGCCTTTTGAAGAATACAACAACGTGAGTTTTAAGTCAGATACTTCCGGGAAAATTATTTCCTCAAAAGGTGTAACCTTTCTATGCTTAAACCATGGTTTTGCACTTTAAGGGATGTTGGCACTAAAATTTGATTTCTTTTCATAAAATCAAGGAAAACATCATGAACAGACGGTTTTATTGAAAGAATGTGACAATTTGAAGATTGGCGCCATGAGTTACGTTGTCTTGAATAAATATTATACATTTTACTATATCTTAATGAGTGCTGAATTATTAGGTACTGTTTACTTTGCTCTCCGCCACATATGATATGATTGTGTTTATAGCATGATTTCTTTTTCTAAGGGCTGTGCGAACTTCTCTTTGAATCCAAGTCTGGGATAGAAAAAGAGTTGCGGTTAGGCAGATCAATAGAAGTGTATCTCGTCTCGGCTTATTATTTATCGTGTTAGTCAGAATGTATCACTGGTCACGTTTAAAATGCTATGCTATAGATGATATAGTAGACAAGAGGTAGGAAAATTATGATAGGAATTGTGATTTACAGGTCAAGTATGTTGTGATGAAAATCATCTCAAGATGTCGTAGCTTACCTAGTTGTTTATTTCTTCGATCGTGATCTAATATTTCCCCCAATATTTGTGTTTCATTTGCCTTAAGAGAACATTTAAGCTAGCGGACTTTAAACTATTCCATTTTTAAATACGCGTATTATTAACTTGTTCATAGAACAAATTAGCTGGACGAAAATGGATCGTTGGAAGTCTCATGATTCTCCTTACAATATCTTGTTTTCTTGGAGACCTTGATGTCTTAGGTTCCAGTTTACTTATGATTATCAATCATCATAACATGTACGACTACCTATCCTAACGAGAATGTCATATAGAATCAGTGATCTCATAAAGTCTGATGGTTTGAACTAGCTTAACTTCTAATCTCAGTTTGTAGTTGCTTTTTTGCAACAAAATATTTTATTACTGAGTGAGTGTTTTACGTCTCAAAGATTCATAAAATATCAGTCACTAAAACAGTTCGAGACATTTCAACAATCTATAAGTATTGTGTTTAACTAGCTCCCATTACTTTGTTGCTTAGGACTTATGCGCATATAGCGTTCAACCTTTTACAAATCCTGTTCTGTGATTTACATGAAAGAATGAATAGTACTTAAAAAAACAAAAAGATCACTCTCCAGAATGTGCTATTGCAATGTATGCTACTTATATTTGCAGATATAAGTAGTATGTAACACCGATTGGAAGTGGAATATCTGCGAGCAGAAGGTTGGGAAGATTAAAATGAACAGAAGAGAGAAGGAAACTGAAAGGAATCAAGATAAAAAACGGGAACTCACAAATAATAATGTTTGTGAGAAACAAATCAAAGATGTGCAAACGATGTAATCGATGTACGATCTTCACTTTGTGATTTTGCATCTAACAATAAATTAGTCTTCTGCACCAGAGTTCTCGTTCACTACACTATCACGTAATCAGTTTCATATAATAATCATGTCGTTATTGTTTAATTTGTCTTACATTAGTTGATGGAATCTTGTTGGAGTGAAGTCACACTTAGACCAAACTTAAATACAATTATAGAATGGTTGACTAAGATTAATCCAAGGAATATTGGAGTTGATACAGGTACAATACTTGTAAGTAGTATCACTTGCCTGTTATAAGTAGATTATAATGTTATTGTTGATTTTATCACCATAAATTTTTGTTTATTTTATTCCTTTACAAGTACACAGTGTATCTTAATTTTTCAATTACTGTTGTTATTATTGGAGTTCAAGCACTCGTCACAGTCGCTTTCAAACGTAACAATAAGGCAGATGGTTCAAAGAAATAGTCTAAAATAACTCAACACACCACTAAGTTTCATGACAAGAATTTTAGATTCTGTGGGGTTCAAAGTCTGAAAATTCTAAGCACTATTCTATGTAGTATTTTAGTAAACGATCACGTAGGTGGTGTAAACCGATTTATTGTTTTGTGCAAAATCACACAGCGGCTTGATGAAATATGGAAATCATACAGTAAATACATCATATGCACATCTTAACCTTGTCCTTTATCTACTCCATTATTCCTCTAATTCTGTTGTTATTTCAATTACTCTTTGATTTTTTTCCTGTTCTCTTCATTTCAATCTTCTACTGTCAAGCATTCTACTTCCGACTGATGCTACATAATATTGATATCTGTCAGCATAAATAACATACACTATATTATGCCATCTTTTGAAATTCTGTTACTACCAAACAAAGTGTTATTCATTCATACGACAAACAAACTGGTCTATAATTTTAGGGTTAAATTTTAAAGTGAACTAATATGATATAAAAAATCACCATTAAACAGCTATTCTGTCCCAGTATGAATCGCATCATCGGTGTGTATCTGTGGTCTTATATAGATAAAACGAAAATATGTATTTGAGAATCTTGTTACTTAAGCTTTTTTTAAATAAAATAATAATCGTTCACCTTATTATGAGGTGCCTCATTATTTTTTATTCAAGGTCCTACAGAGAACCAAACCTAAAACATTCAAGTCTTGAAGTGATTAACCCTTAGACCAATAGTTTTTATGATATCGTAGTACCATCTTCCATTTCCTCCGGAGAATAACTGTTTCACGCCTGAAATAGTTGATTTCTACTGGTTATGGGTTTTAACTAGAACTTACTGAATTACCTCCTAGAAGTAATCGCTAAAGAGTTGATGTAGGGGTCTCATGCAGATTGTTGAGTTTTGCAGTGCTTCCTAGATTTTAATCATTGTCTACGGTCATTTTGTTATGTAAGCTGTGAAACTTCCACAGCATCCACAAAACCTCCCTGTACCAAAAATAATTGTTCTCATTTTTGTGTTAAATTTTCTAACCATCCATGCTTGCTTCATTTTATTTAAGACGAAAGAATATGCTAGATGTCTTGAATCTATTATTGAAGATAGAACACAAGCGCTTCGTAGTGAACAGAAAATGGCAGATACTTTACTTAACAGTAGGTTCAACATTTATTTTATGGACTAATATATAAGCTTTGTTAATTTTTATGATTTTGTTGAATTCAAGGACTGTATACTCATGAATAAGACTATCGAACATAGTATTACAATAAAGTTTCTCTAAGACTGTACTTAGATAAAAGTTAAAGACTAACCATGAAAGTTAATAATCATAGAACAATAAAATTTTTTTGAGATGATGGAGAAGATTTGTAACTCAGGTAGATGATTTTGATGTAGTTTTATTCTCTAAGCTAGATGGCTTGGTCGTGGAGCTTTCATCGTCCTTCTGAACGATATCATCAGCACAAACTTCGGATAGAAGTGAAGTGTTTGAAGGACGATGAAAGCTCCACGACAAAACCATCCAGCTCAGAGAACAAAACTCCATTAAAAACAAAAATCTACAAAGTTCTAGATGAATTATTCATTACACATAAGTGTTCTCCATTAAAACGTTTGATCAAAGTACTCCTAAAAATATTTATATTTAATGAATTCAATATTCATCATAGTTGAAAGCGTGAGTCAATTGAAG
>NC_031500.1:6571940-6629028 GCF_000237925.1 Schistosoma mansoni
ATGGTGGTCTAGCTTCAATTGACTCACGCTTTCAACTATGATAAATACTAAATCTCCACAAAACCCCTTCTGAGAATTCAATATTCACTTGCTTACTATGCTTAATTCTACTCTCATACATTGTAATAGTAAGGCTTTTATTATATATAATGATATGGTTTCCTTTTTCAATATAACAATCTGTTTTTACCATGCAAATTGAATTGCTTAAATATTAAAACACAACTCAATTGTCACTTTTGCTTATCACTATATCCTTGCAATTTCTAATGTGTTTTTTTATGATGTAAGGCAAATGGAAACTTGATTATTCCACTGTTACATAATAAATGGGTGATTCATTTAACTTAAATGTAGTATAAAATAAAGATATCGATGTTGGTGCAGAATTTATATTACAACTATTTGAAATATTCTGTATTCCAAGTTTATTAAAACACAAGTATGGATTCTAAACAGTTAATTTTATTAGCAAGGATGGATAGTGGTTAGCAGTGAAATCCAGGACACGCGTCACTTCGTCCTATTTGGGACTCGTCAACAGGATGTACCTGCATCTCAGAGTTGATATCCACTCTGGGGCTCAAACCCAGCACCGTTTGTTTCAAATGCCATCCAGCTGACGAGTCTCAAATAGGACGAGACGTGCCTCCTGACTTCCACTGTTAGCCACTATCCATCTTTGCTAATAATGCTCGTGCACAGTATGCACATATGCCAATAAGAGACTGACCAGTTGAAGTCCTAAACATCAATGGGAAGATTCAAACAAACAATACTGAGTGAAGTTAATTTTATTGAAGAATTTTTTAGTGTAACGACAGTATAGTTACTAAGATTGAGTTAATCTATAAATAACCTTCGTTATAGTGCTTCAAAGTAAACACTTAGATTTGTTGAAACCTTCGTCATACAAATATATTCAATCCCTCTTGTCTGTTTGATAGCATATTATATTGACAGTTAATCTACCCAATAGTTCGATAAGCGTTTTCTTATAACGCTGTTCAGGAATATAAGTATTGTTTGATCTTGTTGAATAATATATACTTCCAGTTCTTAGATTATTCTACCGACGTATCTAAAGTTACTTTGTCACAGTTTCCAAATTTTATTTCTTATAACAATTTTTTCTCACCTATCTTTCTTACTGTAGGTATGTTACCAAAACAAGTTGTAGAAATGCTTAGACATGGTGAAAATGTACCACCTGAAGCATTTGAACAATGTACAATATACTTTAGTGATATTGTCGGTTTTACTACAATTTCATCAAGTTCTACACCATTTGAAGTAATAATTTATTTATTATTACAAGAAATAGTTATTTAAATTATCCTCGCCGTGTATGTACCTTTATTGGCTTTCACTCAATTTTGAATGGTTGGACATACATATGCCAGATATCATCAGGGAGCTTTCATTAGATATACATATTAAGGGTTTGGAAAAGAAGGCTGTTAATGTACTAGATAGATGATATGAATTTAATCAGTGTCCTTTTCGAAAGTCAATGGTAACCAGCTATTTGAAGATATGAATTATCATCCATCAGTTAGAAAAATCAAATAACCTTCATCTTGCAAGCAAAGATGGATAGTGGCTAGTAGTGGAATTCAGGACGCTCGTTTCTTCCTATTTGCGACTCCTCAGCAGTGCGCATCCACGATCCGGCCTCGCGAGATTCGAACTCAGGACCTACCAGTCTCATGCCAGAGCACTTAACTGATAGACTACTGAGCCGGCGTTATTTATTCGTACTTGTTTTTATAGACACGATAGTTCTGTCTCACTCTGTTACCAAAAAAAAAACAAAAAAAACAATGTTCATTTCACTGGAGTTTCATGAAATGAAAAATACCTGTAATTAGATGAAAAAAAACAAAACAATGATTATAGCTATTGGAGATAACCAAATAACATACTTGAAAAAAGTCCCATCTTTCAATTGTATGGAATCCGAGAATTTCTATCAAACCACTAATCTTTGAAGGTTTATTTCGAGTCATATTGATTGTGAAATAAGTTAGGGAAGTTGTTATATCAGCTTTTCTTTATTACTGTATGTATATAGTTACTTAGAATAAAAATTGTTTTTAGGTTGTAGAATTCCTAAACAAATTGTATACTCAATTCGATGATATCATTGATCGATATGACGTTTACAAAGTGGAAACAATCGGTGATGCATGTAAGTAATGATTTTTTTTGCGTAACAATTTCATTGTTGACTTATATATTACATATTACATATCAGGTATGTAATTGTTGGAAATCTAGAAAGGAAACATAAATCTGTCATATTACTCTGATACTTCTTAGATTTTTTAATACGGCGCCTTAAAATGTTCAATTCCGGGGTTACTGTGGCAACTTTGGACAGACTGACGTTGAGTCACTTCTCTAATAATATCAGGACGGTTGTTCGTTGAGTAAATGTGTGTGCCTATTTTAATCATATTTTTTGAATATCCAAGTGTTAGCTGAGTAAAGAAATAAGGTGAGACAAGAGCTTATTGTCCTATGGAAGGAAGAGTTAGTCAGTCATTTGATTTCTGTGAATATTCAAACTTGAATTACAGGTTTACCTAGCATTTAAACTTGTAATTCCTTGTCTAAGTAAATTAATTGCAATCTGAGCACATAGAAATTACAGTCAGGGTAAATAAAAGTGAACAAAATGAGACTCACCACAATTAACTTTGTCATTCTGATTTGCAGAATTTCACCAGGGAAGGTAGGTAGGAGGAAAAGGAATAGTTAATAAGATTAATAAAGCTTCAGATCAATCTTTTCGATTTAGTGTTATTTTACAAATAGGTATGAATTGTTATCACTATGAATCTCTTCTTCAGAAGATCTGACGGTTGAAGTGGCTTAGATGTTCTTTAAGTAATTGTTTGAAACTCATCAGAGTAACTTTTATAGAGAGCCAACTGTTTGATTTTACTCTAGAATCTCTGGAATGTCATATTTTTTATATTTAAAGAACAGGTACCGTTTTTCATCATAATTTTAGATATGGTTGCTTCAGGTGTTCCAAGAAGAAATGGTGAACGTCATGCGATAGCAATAGCTGATATGTCACTTGATCTGGTCAGTGTTTCACACAGTTTCGTAATTCCTCACAAACCTGATGAACCGTTAAAAATTAGAGTCGGTTTACATTCAGGTAAGTAATAATGTGGTAGACGTTGTACATCACATATTTATTTTTTTTAATGAAAATGTCGTAAATAATTAGGACTACTGAAATCTAACCAAACCGAACAATTTCTAGTTCAATCTTTTATTGTTATTGGTCAGAATGATTTCTTAATATACTTTTCAGACTGATTATTAATGACTTAATAGGTGATTACATAGACTTGTACATTTAATCTCAGTTACACGAACGTTTTTATTACAAGGTTATATGAACATTGATGTCATGGCGAATAGAGGAGACCTACTAAATGCTAAAGTAATTTCACTAAAGATATTGAAATTCTTCAGTAATTAATGAAAATAATATCGTCACTTTATCGATGTTACAAGTAGGACTATGCATGAATATGTGAATCCTATGCGGATTGTCTCGGTATTGCCTGAAGGCACAAACATTGTAAGCACAAATGGGTGGTGACTATCAGTGAAATCCAGGACATGTGTCTCGTTTTATTTGGGACTCGTCAGCTGGATGTACCTGCATCTCAGAGTTCATGTTTATCCCCGCTTATAATATCTAGATAATCTGCAAAGGATGTACATATGCCAACACGTGATTGATCAATTGCCGTTATAAACATCAATTAGGAAGATTCAAACAACCAATGCAAAACTGGATTAAACTTCACCACATTGCACGAGCTAGTGGCTATCTGGACTCAGTATCTAAATGGATAACATGATTGCGTTTGCAACAAACGGTACTGGGTTCGAGTCTCGGAGTGAACGTCAACTCAGAGGTTCAGGTACAGCTAGCCAACCTGTCCCAAATAGGATGAGACGTGAGCTCTGGATTCCACTAATAGACACTATCACCTTCGTTTATAATTACCGAAATTTGCATATCATGAATGTAAATTGGCCAAAAAATGAGCATTTGACATGGCTGATACTTTAGATTATAAAACTAATCTTCTCTTACTGTCGATCCGAATTGAATGTTACATATTTTGGGACATTGATTTACTCTGTTATCAAGTTTAATGTCTATCATTTTTATTTATTTAGCTAGATGCCTCAAACCTAAACGGAACAGTCGTTTGACTGAACCATAATCCAAACGCCTTGAATTCTTCGAAAAGACGTGAAAAATTACTGCAGAACCTTGTAGCCATGCAGCCTCTGGAAAAACACTTAGTATTTTTAATGTTAGAATGTGAACTTAGTGAATCTTAAGTTACATAAAAAGCATATTGAGTTTGATTTCAAACGCCATTTTAATAGGTTTTACTACATAAATGACATGTTCCCCATAAAGTAATTCCAGATCATTTAAATGATCTGATCTATAGCAATCTCCTAACTCTTGAATTCGACTATTACACTTAGTCGGGCTTAGCTTCGTAGCGTTGAAAATAGTTTGTTGACAAAACATGGTTAAATTAGAATCATAAACTCCTCTCGTTTGAAAAATATGCAAGTTATGAGTTGTTAAATCGATAGAGGAAAATCTTAACATCATTGTTATGACAAGTGTATTTAGTAAACTATTTTCCATAAATAATATGCCTATTAACTCTATATTGATAAATAGTTGACGGTACAATTATTGAATAATGTTTCAAATCTAGCGGTACTTATCCTTAGTATTTGGTTCTCACATTGAGAAGATTCATACTATAACTAAGAAAAGACTATTCACTGAATAATTCATTGATTTTACGCAAATTTCTACCTTGACGCTGTATGCAAGTTGATTTTATTAGAAAATCATGAAAAACACTCTTGAACTGAACTATTCGGAATAAAAAAACTTGTTTGAAAATACAGGTAGCAGGTATCGACGGCCTAGTCAGGGTCTGTGTATAATTGACGAAATATACCTACCTCGGATAAAAACTATTTTATCCTGTGAACATCGCACAGATCGATCAGAGTTAGTAATCAATATCTTGTCATTTGATTCTTTGTTTTGAACGAAATATTAATGTCATATTTGTGAATTGACAACTAAATTATGTTACTTGATACGGTATGGTACTTTGTTTGAGGTAGAATGGTTAGATACAGACGACAAAAAATGACGAATACAACTTCAGTTCTTCCTAGGATCAGTCAGTAAGACATCTTTACAACTTAATAAAGATCAGTCATGGCCAACTGGATTACGATACTCCAGATTTTCTATCAGTTTACTCTAACAAATCAGAATTACATGAATTCTCTCAAAATAATCTTTTTTTCAACTAAAATTAGGTCAGCATCACAGAAATTGTAAAATTAATTTGGGTACCAACCGACAACCTACTGACAGATATGAGGTGATAGCTAATTAAATTCAAAAGGAAGCAATAAATGGATCGACAGTTGGTTAGAAAGCTTATTCTTTCTATTGATGACTTTATTTCGAACCTTCAATAGATCTGTTATTTCTGATCTATCTGACTTAGCGATTCCAAAATACATGGAAATGTAATCAGTGTTTCAGTTTATTATTTTTAACCACTCAGATGCCTCATAAACCTTGTATAAATTGTTTTGTTGACAGTTCCTTGAATCATTATCAGGTCGTACACATACTAATCTATAACATTTAATCTTTTCTATCTTTAATAATTATAGGTCCAGTGTGTGCTGGTGTCGTTGGTTTGAAAATGCCAAGATATTGTCTTTTTGGTGATACAGTCAACACAGCAAGTCGAATGGAAAGTACTGGCGAAGGTAAATTTACCGTTTCAGTTTATGGTATTCCAGTTATGTGATGTTTATAAATAGTCAAATCATGGGGAAAAGTGGATGACAAATAATATACCTTGAAGGATTCTTTCTTTAGGAAAAATTTTCTTAAATGAATTTAGATATATGAAAACTGTGGTTTACAGAGTATCATAAAGATAGAAATAGATGCATCTACATGAAAAATTCTTTTGATAGGTCAAACTGATAAGTTAATTCTACACAAAATCCAATACTCTAACAAACATGTGTACTCAGGTCAAAAACTGAAAATCTGTGGGAAGACAAAAATTGAATGAATCTGAACCAGTGGGATAGATTCTTTTGACATCTCCAGTCATTGGTCACCATAATATTCTGGACACTAATCAAGTATTCTTCACCTACCTACGTAGCTCACTCAAGTTGTTAATGTCCTCATAGACTAATATTACATTTTGTTTTGGCCTCCCAAATGTCCTATTAACGTCTACACCATCAAACATCATGTGTTGGATTAAAGAGTTGTTGGACATGCGCAATCTATATCCTGACTACTTCTGTTGATGAAGATTCACAACTACATCAATCAAATTTTCACCCATGCCTAGTTTCTTGCTTCTAACCTCAGCATTGCTCACTCACTGACCTTAACATACATGAATCAAAGTGAATCAAAGAGATCTATGGTCAAACATTGATAACCTACCAGTATCTATTTTTAAGAGCCACGTTTCGTGGCCATTGGTAACATTATAATACACAAAGTAATACAAACAAAAATAAGCATGATTACATGTCATAAATCAGTCGCTCGTCAATCAATTAAGACTTGACTATTGGGATGCTCCGACCCATATATATTAAATTGTGTAAGTAACCGGTAGAAGAAAGTTCTATGAAGTAGTGGATCACAATTTGCAAAGTAGAACGAATATTATCATACTGTGATGTTGGCTACTTATATTTACATAAGTAGTATATAATAATGGTCGGGTATTCAATGTATGTTGGTAGAAGATCGATAACGTAAGAACGGAAACGAAACGCACTTGGTATGAAAATGCGTGATAGTCGGAGACTATGGACTGATATTTGCAGAAGGGACAGTCAAGATTGAAACAATTGATTGATAGTTTGCAAATTAACTGTTTACTGTATGGCTGTCAGATTTTACTGAGATATTCTGTAATTTGTGCCTAAATACATTCAATTGTCCCCACTCGTGTTATTGTTCACCACGATACATTTACTTACATTAATCGGCCATTGATTTGCAACTAATGTCGGATGATCTTTTTCCTAGTTTCGATCTAATTTTAAAGATCACGTTGTAACGTGGTCAATGGTTTACGTGATTTCATGTCATGGTGCGCAACAGGATCAGACATGATCTTGATTACTGTCATATAATCGACTGCTGATTACATGTTAGAGGTAATGTCTTTGACGATAAAACAGTGTGATATCAATTTATATTCTGCAGGAAGCATCAGTTGCCTCAAGGTTACGAATTTACTAACATGACTTTATTCACATGGCTTTCAACTATCAAATTTATTGGTCTTATAATTTAATAATCACTAAATGATTGTTAAAGTTGTGACAGACTTGTAATGTTATTGATGTGTTATTTAGAAAAAGCATATGTCACCAGTTTTTCCAAAGTTTATTCATTTGTAGAAGATGAACTAAATCCACTGTCTGGTTAGCGTTTTTTTAGCGAGTTTGTTTTCTACGGGATGGGGTCGCTAAGCCCATGCCCAACCCTCCTCCTTTACCGGCAGTAGCCCCCGGAGGAGCTACAGGCGGAGTTAATCCACTGTCTGAAGGAAATGTAATCTTTTTATTGAATTTTCTCGGCATTACTATGCGTATTTCGTTTTATTTTTGGTATTGAAAAGCTTACAAAATACATTGTTCAGAAACAACACACGCTATATTGGATCGACTTGGTGGTTTCACTTTTGAAAAACGTGGTACAATAACTGTGAAAGTAAGTAGAACAAAGAAAATGCTTTTAATGTTCCCCTTTTCCAGTCGGTTTATATCAGTAACAAGATTGAATGGTTTATCAATGTTATTGCTCAGGGGTTCAGTTAATTAATTGATACACATTTCACTCGATAATCCGACTCATATGAAAAGAACCGGGCATATGCAAAAACAAAGTTATTTTGAAAGAGTCATTTATATAATATGAATAGTTCCTTATACGTGATATCTCAGATATATCTCTCTGTACTTTATGACTAATCACAATTCACTTTGGTTGAATATATCATACGTGATGGCTTTTTGATGACAATAAGCATGTTGTGAAATGCCATTGGTGAACATAAGACTGAGTCAGTGAATTTTGAAGTAATATTCTACTTAGAACTTCAGGTTATTTTGAAACTTAATTAAGTGATGTCAATATACGAAATTATTATTCATCATAGATTGAGACCAAATAAATAAACAAAATAACTGTGGTGCTTTTTCTGTCTAGTTTGTAACCCCTTAGTGGGAGCTCCCTTAATTGGAAGGTGGAAATTCCATTCACACGCTGATGGCAACAGTATATCTAGTAATCCAAGTTTGCAATATCAATCAATTCTAGTTTCATCGATGAGTTATTACCACACTGTTCAGAAAATTCTCTTAAATCGGAAATGATGTGTTATCGACTTTAAAATGGGAATTTATCGTCTACACTGAAATAAATTAACTACATGTACATGAACCAGTGGATTGAGAGGTATAGTGATATGCAGTCCCTGGAATCTGTCCCTTGTCAAAGACCCCAACCAGAATATCAACTATCAAGTCATTCTCTTCTAAAAGTTATGTAGCCAATGTTTCAATGCGGAACCTCAAAATATATTGATAGATAGGTGTGGATGCTGTCACTAATATCGAAATAGGTATTTTAAATTTGAGTACCTGAGTATTTATAGAGTGTAATTCTACCAGTTGTGAGCATACATAACTTAAACCAATATCTAAGTCATCAACATGGTATTATTTAACAGTTGATCAAATTAGAAATCGTAATTAGTTTAATCTTCAGTCTACTAGATCAACAATATTATCTACCACAACAATGATTCATTATACCGATTCACTCCATTCTTAAAATGAATATGAATTAACTGGTGAACGAAATCTCAAAAATAACTCATTATCACTTGTGTTTGTGTTTCATTGGTAAACAGATTCTTTGAAGGTTATAATTATTGATGCGAATTGATTTGCTATTAGAAACTCTTTTTCGAAGAGTTTCTATCAGTCGAATAAATAGAAATTCCTCGTTAATAAGTACTTAGCAAACGGCTATATCTATCTTTTGTGAGTTCTGAAACATAGACAACTTATAATTACCTCTCTCTTGTTATAACCTGTTATATAACATGATACACTTTGTCTATTTATTCAAGGGAAAAGGGGATATGCAGACATGGTGGATCACAGGACGTACTAGAGCTGATTTGGCGAAAGATTGCTGTCCACTGCCACTGAACTGGAAAAAAAGACTGAAAAAATCAGAAAATCCAAATCCAAATGAGGATCATTAACGAAAATAACATGCATACTATTCATGGATTCTTGGAAAACTTAGGAAGATCTTGTAAAGTGCTATATACCGTATCGAATCTTCCGATTATATAAGATTATATTGTTTATGGTGCTGACAAAAGTGTCCATTACAGTTCATACATTTTAGTCCTGAAATCTTTATCAAGCATTGTCATTTTTTCTTGAATAATGAATCCTACAAAATCAATTAAAAGTAACTGGCTATTAAATTGTCTCGGTGTTTTGAACTACTAACAATCTATAAGTAATATAACAACAGTTATACAAATAGTGTTGACAATTTGAATGCTAAATGTGATGTCCAAATGAATTATTCTTTTTAAAAATATTTCGAATAGAATAGTGGTAGAAAATACTGGATTATCATTATTTAAATGCTACGTGTAAGACAATTCGAGGATGATATATTGTCTGTTCACTCAACCAAAGTAATCTTATTTTCCATATGATGTTATCGTGCGTTGATCCAATTTACTCAGATTTATTTTTGTTACTCGAATTAAGCTAATAATCTGCTATTTCGACTATAATCCACCTAAGTTTTAGTTACGATAGTTATCTTTAGTTTCAGCTAATGTCTTTTGGATCAAACTCACTTACTATAGAAAGGAAGTTTCCATAATTCTGTCCTAACTACCACACCGAGGTACCTGAATTCTGAACTCGCTAACTATGTTGTAATAACAACTGTAAATGCCAAAGATAGATCTAGATCTCAAACTCAGTAATAAAAAGCGATGAAACATGGAATACAGCGAAGGAAAAAGATCGCAACCGGTATTATGCATGTTATATTTGGAACCCATAACTAACTTTTCGAAAACATGGATTCCGTTTTTCAGCCTACCCTAAAAATTTTCACCTTCATAAGGTTATACGCCTTGACAGTTGTCTAAAGCCGTAGATATGATATACCTTGAAAGTTATATCGAATCCTACGAATTTCTAAATGCAGAAGAAAAAGTTCTTCAAATCATATAAATGTTATAGAAATGCTGACTTGCATCAGGTTTTTACAAGGTTATAGCGTTTCTTTAAACTAAGATGGAACTGTTCGGAATTTCTATAATGGTTTCTGAGTTTTCTTCTCGGTACACACTGAACCAAAGCCTCAACATGTACCAAACTATGTTACTGTTGTTAGTAAACAGATGGTAAGACATAGTTTCATAGCAGCACAGTGTATAACCTCGTAATGTATGATGTTAATGATATTTTTGTTTACCAGACTACCAAAGACTAAGTAATCTATGAAACCCTCAAGCACTGAGAACTTTGAGACTAAACTCAATCACTTGGTTAACTATAAGCGAATAATTTCTAAAGACTGGTTCACACTAAAAATTATTATTGTCAAGTCCTCACTATTTTTAGAAATTGTCATAGATAATGTTATTTAGAATGTTTGATTTCATTTTGCCTTATTTTAATAACAGTATAGTTGGTGCGATATATGTTACATTTAGAGATAGGGAAATGTATATGTATATGAAGAATCAGATGTTAAGAGGCTTAATATTATTTGAATCTCTCAAGAATTCCCATAGTAGCTACAACATCATCTGAAGATATTTGATTTGGCTGTTTGCTAATAATTGTATAATCATCAATTCCTTTACCCATTTGAAAAGTCTCTATTCAAACCGACTTACAATCATGTGATGGCTTGTTGTTTTCTTCATCAATTGATGCAATCGGTCTATGTGAATCTGGTTATTTTGTAAATAATCTTCAGCTAATTTCATTTTAGAACTGAATATTTTGATTTGGTTAGTACAAAAAACGCCTTTGGTTAGTTGACTTTGATGATACTTTTATTTCATATTTTCTTTGATTCTAACTATTAACAAATACATCGAAGTATAAAAATATCTGCATTTATGGTTGATTTACCACATAAATTGTTGATGATACTGCTGTAAGTAATTTGAAATCATTAATCCTCAATGTAGATAGGTGACTTATTCAGACGTAAACACAGTAATTGTGCACATTTCTAATTTAGTAATTGATATGCCATTGAATTTTTCAGTTGTGTCTTATTCTTCCATTCGTCTACCTCTTTCACTGAGTAACATTCGAAATTAGAAATCAGTATTGTATGTAATATGTGTCAACTGTATCATTTCATTCTGAAAACAATTCCTGTGGCTGATAACATGGAAAGAAAGTAAAGAGAATAAACTTTGCCCGTCAAGTGATGTATTCATTTCATAATCGTAAATCTAAACGCCTTTAATAATCATTTACTTCAACTCTATTATTTCTGATTGAAATCATGAATCGATGAATGTTAGACCATCTGGAAGTACTGGACAGCCGTTTTGTTTTAGTATGGGACTCCTCAGTAGCGTGCATCTACGATTCGCTCGTGTGACTCGAACCCAGGATGAAAATATCAATAATTACCATGTGCTCACTAGTAACTAGTATCGTGAGAGAATTCTCGGAGTTGTAATGAGAAGTCATTAGCAGTGGAGCTAACCCATGTCAGGTAGAGACAGGTATCTACTTCAGACAATAGAAGATACTGTCTCAGTGATCTAGAGGTTATGCGTTTGCGCGCGTACGTGGCGGTCGTGAGTTCGAACCCCGCGGGCGGGATCGTGGATCCACGCCGCTGAAGAGTTCCATATTAGAACGAAATGGGCGTCCAGTACTTCCAGTTTCTAAATATATATAAATATGTAATCATGTGTATATGCATTAAACTGGGTGTATCCATCCAAAAAATAATGTACAATAATGTATGCATGTGTATTATCTGTTTATTGTATAAATACACTTTATATTAACGACCATTCAAATTGATAAAAATCGATTTATATCCAACCAATCATTCATTGTATAATAAGCATATATATTCATTTTTTAATTAACTCCATCTAATTTAAACCTTGGAAATTTATTTACTAAAAATAACTCTTCATTGGATTTCAACAACAACAACAACACTAACTCAATCAATCATTCTTTCTAATTCAATATGCTAATTTAATATTAAACAGTACAGTCTTCATTGATTATTGCCAAGAACCAAACACCACCATGACCACTACCACCACCACCAACAACAACAACAACGAAGAAACTATGTTAGCACATTCTGAATTTACTGATCTATACAAAGAACAATCTAAATTATTTCATCAATTATATCATAATAATTTCATGATAATGACAGCAAAATTAGATGATTTCGAAAGGTTACGTACCCTTGGACAAGGTGGTTTTGGTCATGTTCTATTAGTACGTCATATTAAAACTAATAAATTATATGCATTAAAAATATTATCTAAGTTACATATTATTAAAAATCATCAAATTAATAATGTAATTAATGAAAAACGTATATTAGCTTCATGTAATTTTACTTTTATTATACAATTATATACTACTTTTAAAGATACTACTTATTTATATATGGTTATAGAATATGCTATAGGTGGTGATTTATTTACATTATTACGTCATATGAAAAAATTCCCTGATAATATGGTTAAATTCTATGGTGGACAAGTTATATTAGCATTAGAATATTTACATTATTTAACCATAGTATATCGTGATTTGAAACCAGAAAATCTTGTTATTCATTCAAATGGTTTTATTAAATTAACTGATTTAGGTTTTGCTAAATTAGTACCTAAACATAAACGTACATGGACATTATGTGGTACACCAGATTATATGGCACCAGAAATTCTATTAAATAAAGGTTATCATTATCCTGTGGATTGGTGGGCATTTGGTATATTATTATATGAAATGACTACTGGTTATCCACCATTTCTACATCATGATCAAATGAAAACATTTGAATTAATTATTAATGGTGAAATTAAATTTACAAAATTATTTAATCCATTATTAAAAGATTTAATACAACATTTAATACAAGTTGATTTAAGTAGTCGTTATGGTAACTTAAAAAATGGTATCAATGATATCAAAAATCATCATTATTTTCATGATTTAAATTGGTTACAATTATATCATTTAAATATAAAACCACCATATCAACCATCACTATTATATACTACTTATAATGATATCAATCATATGGATCATTCAAATGAATTGATTCATTTAAATATTAATGATAAAGAACAATTTGAAAATGTTTTTGATGAGTTTTAAAAAAAAACACATTTTTTTTGTTACTAACCAACTTTCATTCAGAGAGTTTCCTTTTTTTTCTTTTTTCGTTTTTAGTGTACTTGTTTCTAAGTTCACTGTTAATTATTTGTTTTTAAAGAAAAAGAGAAAGTGAATTATTCATTCCCTCTTTTAGATTGCATTCAAATTAAAAGTCTATGTAATTACTGAATCACATATATATATATATATAATTTACTTTTACTGAGTAGCTCCCAAATTTGCTTCTTTTATTACTTAGTTAGCTTGGTACTAAAGAGGTTCTCGAAGATTGTTTAGTTTCCAACGTTTATATCACGCTTTGACTTAAAGGTTGAGCGCTCACTTGGATGCCTGAAAATCTAGTGTTCTAGAGTTCGGGGATGTGCCCTGTTAAGATGTCTCATAATAGGACGAAATAAATATTTGGTGTAATATAACTTTTATTGCTTGCTTAACATTAGTATTAGTATTACTACTGTAGTTAACGAAAATACAAGCAGGGACAATTGCATGTATTCGAGGATAAAATTACAGAACTTCATAGTAAAATTTGACAACCATACAGCTGACATTTAATTTGCAAAATGTCAATCGATTGTCTCAAACTTGACTGTTCCTTCTGGAAATGTCAATCAATAGTCTCTGACTTCACTGGACATGGACATGATGTGATACACCAGATTATATGGCACCAGAAATTATATTAAATAAAGGTGATTATTATACATTATTAAAAGATTTAATACAACATTTAATACAAGTTGATTTAAGTAGTCGTTATGGTAACTTAAAAAATGGTATCAATGATATCAAAAATCATCATTATTTTCATGATTTAAATTGGTTACAATTATATCATTTAAATATAAAACCACCATATCAACCATCATTATTATATACTACTTATAATGATATCAATCATATGGATCATTCAAATGAATTGATTCATTTAAATATTAATGATAAAGAACAATTTGAAAATGTTTTTGATGAGTTTTAAAAAAAAAACACATTTTTGTTACTAACCAAGTTTCATACAGATAGTTTCCTTTTTTTTCTTTTTTTAGTTTAATAATATTGATTGTATTTTGGTTTTTGAGTTTACAGTTAATTATGTGTTTTGGAAGGAAAAGAAAGGAAGAAAGAAAAAAGTACTATATGACGTTTGAATTTTATTTTATTACATAGTGAAGAGTAAAGTCGAAACATTGAAAATTGAATAGAGCTTCCAAATTTGCTTCGATTGTTACTAAGTTAGCCTAGTGCTATAGAGGTTCTCAGAGATTATTTAGTTTCCAACGTTTAAATCACGTTCTGACTTAAAGGTTGAACGCTCACATGGATGCCTGAAAATCCTGACTTCCATCCCAGGTACGATCGGGGATGTGCGCTATTAAGGTGTCTCATAATAGGACGAAACAACTATTTGGTGTTTTATAACTTCTATCGATTGCTTAACTAAGACTAGTCAACGAAGTTAGCTATGAAGATTTTATTATTCAATAAATTTCTGAAATTACTAGTGATATATATCAGTGTTGACAGTAGTATTAGTATTACTATTGTAGTAAATGAGAAGACAAGTGGGGACAATTGGATGTGTTTGAGCATAAAATTACAGAACGTCATAGTAAAATCCGAAAACCATACAGTAAATAATTAATTTGCAAAATTTCAATCGATTGTCTCTGACTTCACTATTCCTTCATTTCCACACCAATCATTCTCTGTTCTCGTTCTCTCTTTTTTGATCTTCTTAACCCTCTGCCGCCAGATATTTCACTTTCGATTGATGATACATACTAGTTATATCTGTTGACATCAGTAGCACACCCGACTACTACCACTAGTTTTATTAGTAATAGCAGTAGAAAATTAATGTCATAAAACCTTGTCCGGATAATAAATTTAGAATCACAAGCATCTTCAGTAAGTTTATTTACAGAATTTTCAGAATAAAATAATGGAATATAACGATTATTATAATACTGGTTGGTCATTTAGAAAGCAGAAACCATTGTATTCCTATCCCGTAAATTAATGCTAGTGAATTGTAAACTAATGATGAACAACATTCTTTTTTCAGTTTCTTTGTACTGGACAAATTGTTCAACAAAATTTAAAGCTCAATTTGAATTGAAGTTATCTGGGTAACCGTAGAAAAACCAAGAGGTTTCATAATTTTGTATCCTATTGAGTGTGGAGTCTCAGTTGTACGGTTTAATTTACGGGGTCCTGAACTCGAATAAAACAAATCTCTAATTCTCTTCGATACTAATTATTATTCTCTTAATGCTGACGATTTGTAATAAAAATTGACTTTCTGCTGCAGACTTAAAAGAATCATAGTTGGCTGTGAATTTCGGAATAAATCCTAAAATTATCATGAGTCAAACGTCGATTGGATTTTGAGAAAGATACTTTACACAAGTAGCTCACCTAATATGTACGGATTACTTTATGAACAAAATATTGAACTTCATAAGTGCTGACTTTGTAATTGTCTTTCAAAGTTAAGAATTACATGAGTCAATACAAAACAGACGTAAAACATATTCTTGCACCATTATTGAAATTCTATCTCATGAAATGGGGACATAGAAAGCAATTATGTACCATTTAAATGCTATGATGTAATTTACTCAACAGTGTTTACCCCTGATAAACCAGATGTCAAGACATCAGAAATCTAGGGGATTATACACATACCATTCTCTTACTAATAGTCTATCGAGGCAGAAGCTTCTGTAGATGTGGTTTGATAGTATTTAAAGATACCAAGATTTACTTAACTATTCTTACTTTGGACTATTCCTTATGTGCAGAAAAAAGGCCCAATACGGTTGCTAAGCTTCGAAGCGGAATAATCTGTAAAAGTACTGTGAATCACTGAAAACTGAGAAAGTTAGATTAAATTATAGAAAATCGAAGACATTTAATACTTATCCTAGTTAAAATCCTAAATGGATTTTAAAATAGTGTTTAAAGGTTTCTCAACAGAATTCCTGTTTTTGTACATTAACCGAAGGTAAACATAGAGTATGCCCTATCAACGCCGTATTTAGATAGTTGGTATTGATAAAAGTCTCCTCGAAAAAGCAGCATTATTCACAGACAGTTTCAACAGAATACTACATCATCTAACTGTACTTTAAGTGTATTAACAGTTCACTAATAACTATTCATTCGATCTAGAAAAAAAGGTCTGAATTGATTCAAACAATCTTGGTTTACATAATACAAGTGAATGTAATAAATGAAGTTGTATTGAATAATGTCAGTCACTCATTTTGTTGATTATTTATACAGTTCTTGACCTTAAGTTTTCATTTCATTTAATGACATTCATCTATTTTTGTCCTCAAGTTATTCGAATCAAATAGATTGTGTATAAGTAGGATATAACAACATGTATATATATTTTTTTATAATAACAAGAATAAATATTATCCAAGTAAGCAAAGTGTGTACTGTATTAATATTGGCATGTTACCAAACTGTTCATAATTTGTTCAGTAGTACATTTCAGTCTTGAAATAATTCAGTGGACCAATTTGGTTGTGAATAAACAAATTTTGGAAGATCTATTAGCTTATATTGAGAGGACGAAAAGTGAATATCCGGTGCTTTAATCGGGTTGGTGGACACGGAAATTCCACTAGGGGAGTTGGAAAATTCTGATTCCAAACCAATGGTGCACATGGGCTCCAGTATGCTGAAGGAACAAATGGCGTATGAGTCAATCTTTGGTTACCGACTATCATGGGATTGCATCTCCTCATGTTGCTCCACTGTCTTGTGGATCAGGCCTTTAGGTCAAAGGCTCAGGATGTGGCCCCCTAAGAAAACCACCTGCTTCAGTTTGGGCACCTGGGCAGTATCACAGCCCTCACACAAATCAAATGAGATGTGCGTGGTGCATGTATATGTGGTGCCCTTTTTGTACCAATATTTATGTGTTTAAATAAATAAATATTGTAGTAGGCGATTGACATACTTAGTTACTAAAGAAATTCATATCCCAATAAAGCAATGTAGGTGGAGCATGAAAAAGAAGAGAGATATAAATATTCACGATTACTTAATGACACTGCCAGTAAATAACAATGCAACTGATTTTAACACTTACTCGATCTTTGGATTGTGGAATGTTTTGGTTTGTTTATCCCTAGGCTTCTTTAAATCTAAACCCATGATGTCTACTATTAAGTGTCAATGTAGGTGATGAGTTAGTCGCTTCCCTCACTCAGACAAGCATGAAAATAATACATCTCAGTTGTTTAGAGAAAACAGACCATGTCTTAGTGAAACAACTGAAATGGTTTTTTGAGATTTGGTGCAAAGTATTTCACAGTGGCTCTAATTGTTCTTTTTATGAAGAGATTTTCTAGAAAAACATGTCGTCTTTTAATATTTAAGAAACGCTAGGATACAAACATATCTTCTAAGATTAAACTAACTGAATTTATTATATTTGAAGTACAATGGTGTTGCTTGATATCTGTAAGGATGGCTCGTTGGCAAACTCAAGGAAGCCTCAAAAAGCCCAGAAAGAGCCGAAGACATTCCATCCAATCACCACTAGGGGAACATTCTAGAGTGTCGACGTGTAGCTTCCCTATTGGACGAATGAGAAGGACCCCCTATGTGCCTACTGCCTGTCAGAAATGATGATTTACTTTCAGCCAAAAACTATAAATACATGAGATTTTTGTACTATATTTGACACTGTTTTGGGGGAATAAAATTCCTACTTACTAGTCTTCTGTCTTCTCTCTTGCGACGTTGCGGGTTCGATCGTTCAAGTAGTCTAGTAGTACGTGGTATAGCAAGAATCAATGCTCTATATATAACAATATCAATTGTCAGAATGGAGATGCATTTCATGGTTTAAATCTTAACTGCTTAATAAAGTATTAACGAACAAATGATCTTGATATTTTTTTGATATTTTTTCGAGAGTATAATAGACGTACTTTCGAAAGAGGTCAGAAACTGTATAAGATTGAACTGTTCTATAGTTCTCATCATAGTTTCTACTTTCATTATCTTAATTAATTTTAAGTAAATGTTTTAATGATTTATGTCAATCATTTTTGAGTGAAATAAAGTTTCTTAGCACTTTTCATCTTAACTTAAATGACCGTTAGTTTATAGCAACCATCCTACAATCAATTTCGATGATCTATACTCCTCTCCATATATGTATGCACGCAAATCCTTTTATCAGCCTTTGTTTTATTTTGCTTTGCCCTTATTAAATTTGACTATAAATTGCCTATGGAATTGCTCACTGATCACTCGCTGCTTGCTAATATTCGCTCATGTGCTTGTAAATTTCTGGTCCATGTCATTTGACAATAAACTGTGGTTGCCGCTTCTCTTTGCCTTCTGACTTTACGCACCGTTAAGATTAGTATTATAACGGTTATCAAAGTGAACGATTAACGAAGCACGGCACTACAAGTGGATTTAATATGTTTCATTATCGGTTAGTAATCTTCATGAGTAACGGTATGGTTTAAAACTAATTTGTTTTGTTTTTTTTCTGTATCAGAGATGAAATGTGATTAAAACGTGAACTATTTATTTTACCCTGATACAATATAAAATTAACTATTAACTGTTTAATAAATTTGTTTTACTTTCCGTTATAGTTGTTAGATATAACTATTTAGAGAATATACTTGTCGGTACAAGTTATTTTAAATATTTTATATAGTTGAGATCATGAGTCATTTGAAGCTAAACCACTATGGAAAATCTGGAAGCACTGGATGGCCGTTTCATCCTATTATGGGACTCCTCAGCAGTGAGTATCCATGATCCCGCCTCACGAGATTCGAACCTAGGACCTATCAGCACTTAAGCGATAGACCACCGAGCCGGCATCCAACGGTGTTAATGTCTAACTTCAACCAATCCACGAAATTGAGCAACCATTCACCAATGTTTTCAGTGAGTTAATATCTTCCAACAGACCCGGTTGAACTCCACAATGAACTCCCGCTATAGGACAAAACGACCATCCAGTGCTTGCAGGTTTTCCATGGTGGTCTAGCTTCAATTGACTCATGATCTCAACTATATAAATTACTAAAATCTCCACGAAAACCCCCTTCTGTTAAATACTTTAATTAAACAAGTTTACTACTCATACATTAAAACTGTTGCCAATTTTACTGAGTTTGGCAATAAGCACCTTACGAATCAGTGATATATATATGTACATAGTGTACATTGCATAACTTCTCTACTCTAGTCAGATAATAAGACACTAAGTACGGTTCCATATATATTCATAACAGTCATATACTTTGTCACCAGAATATTTTTGTGACTATTCTGATGATTATTATCTATGATAAGCGTCATATTTTACTTATCATCAAATATGACTGAAGCATATTGTGTTAATATAAAAGATAAATATTTCATTTGTATGGGTTGCTTGAATCATCCATTGATGTTGAGGACTGTAATTGATCAGTCTCATTTTGGTATATGAGCATCCTATATGAATTGTCTGGATATAACCATTGAGTAACACGGATTATAAACAAAGATGAAAGATTTAAACAGCGCATATAAGTGGACTGAACCCTACTCCATTGCAGAAAGGGCTGTCTGGATTCAGTAGCTAAATCGATAATTCCGTGAGGCTTGAAGTAAGCGGTATTGGGTTCAAGTTACGGAGTGAATATCAACTCTGAGATGTAGGTGTTATATCCCCCGGTGAATTACGAATGGTAACTTTTAGGTCTATTTATGGATCAATGTAATATGCCTATTTCCTATTGTACAATTATTACGTAACTGAACTATTCATATTCGTATTTCCCTTATCATTAGCTTTATTTTGACCTTCGACTTATTATCATACGATTCTTGAGTTATAATCACTTTATTGATTACTTTGGTTTGTATAAAGACCCAGTGTGTTTGTAAATAATGATTCATATTGCCGAGGCTGTTATTTGTGTTCTGGACTTAACTGGCTGGGCTAGGCAGTAGGAAGGACCGAATAGCACCCAATATATATATAATGTATATATATATATATATATATATAGCTTACAATCTCCAAATAGGCCAAAACGTGTGTACGGCATTTTGCTGCTAGCTACCACGCATTTCTGCTTATAGATGAATATTTTGTTTATGTGTAACTATACTTTGATGAGCTAATTGTAAATAACGCCTGTCAAATGAGATTTTATGCTTAAAACTCACCATCAAGTTTCACACCTAATGCACCAGTTGTTTAAATGAAAAAAAATATTGACTAACAATTCTAATGTTAAACACGTCTGTACTGAGCACAGTATAACCCCATCAGAATATCTTACTCATAATCTTATCAGTAACTTAAGGCTTTTCTTAAATATCTAGTTTCAGTAATCATCCCATAGTGATAAAATTATAGAATTGAAATAATAGAAAATATCATTGAATTTATTCAACATGTCAAGAGTCCTTTCTGTGTATTGATTTACTTGTACATTGACAACTGCATTCAGTTACAATTGGTAAATGTACACGATACCAGTTACATTTGGATAAAGGCCATTTTTCAGGGCATATATAACGTAATATAGCTATATTCTCAATATTTTTTTCATGACAATACATTCCAGGAGGTAGTGAACATGAAGTATTAGCTAAATTAACACATTGACCAGTTTTAATCCCATCTGGCACAAATTTCGGACCTAAATCATACCATATATAATATAAAGGACAATTATTATAGTCATTTAAAATTCTCGAAGAATCCGCCTTAATTGACGATTCTTTTTCATACGATTATGTAAATGATCTTCATATTTTAAATTTTGGATCAACTTTAATCGATTCATTACATTTTGAAATAGGTTATTTGAACTAGGATCTACATGATTCTGTTTTCTCTTTTTTTTATTATATCGATCATAAATGTTTATTAATTGTTGTTGTTTCTGTAGTTTTATTTTACGTGATCTACGATTTCTATTCAAAGATGTTATAGTTTCCAAGGTATTTCTATCATATTTTGTAAAAGAAATTAATCTACCCCTTGGATACATTATAGCTTCCCATGGTTTATGAAATGACATAAATTCATTATTAAAATTATGTCCACCTAATAAATGAATCATTTCATTATAATTTAATAATACATGATCACGAAATGGTCGTTCATTAGGTATTATAGGAATTTGATGTGGAATTATTGTTAATTGACTCATTTGAAATAGTTTATTCAATGTTCTCAATTTTGAATTAACCTCTGTTTTGAGATGACCTTGATGATGATGAGGATCATTTTTCAATTTTCTAAAAATATTTACATTTTCAAAAGTTTGTAATGGTTTATGATGATTGAATAAATTTGATTGATTAAATTTGATTGTTGTTATATTATTATTATTATTATTAGGTATATAATATAAAGTTGGTTTTTGTATTTGATATGAATTTAGATTACGATTTTGAAATAAATGCCATAAATAATTGGAAATATTTAATTTATCAAATGAATTACCATGGTAACTATTTATATGATTGTTATTATTAATATCATTGATAATATATGTTGGTTCTGATATGATTCGATTTGAATGAATAAAGGGGAAAAGAATGAAAAAGCTTATAAATATTAATATATTGAACATTGAAAAAAGAAATATATTAGTCTATATTGTATAGAGTACATTTCCATACACTGTACATGTTTTAAGGGAATGGTTGTTAGGGTTATTGAATATTTTACTTATTTCATAATAGATTGACTAAATTGAAATTAAAAATTTGAATTATTTTATGTTTATTATCCAATTCAGAAGAACTATGTTGAATGTGTTTTGTATTTTTTCTTTATCTATTCCATCTGTTTTGTTTTATTTGTTTATTTGAAATAGTATTAAATTTGATAGTTTTGATTTTGATGACGATCCTGAAGAAGCTCAAATAAGTTAGCTGGACGAAACTTTGGAATTATTGAAAGTTCAATCGTTGAGAATATTATGAATATATGAAATTTCCATATATAATGACTCTTCTGTACTTGGTACCTAATCTTTTCAGGAATATTCGTATGGAATTAGATTTGATTAATTAATTGTTGTATAGTGATAATAGTTTGAATATGAGTAATTTCTCTTTAAAAATGAACCATGTTTTTTTTCCATTTTTTGCATTGTATTGTTACGGTTGACCTTGAAAGTTTTGTTACCAGGTAAAATATTATTATCTATTCATTTTTATTATAAACAAAATAGACATTCATAGATATTGGGTGGGTGGGGGATATTTTACATTGACCAATAGGCAATTGACTTCATGATATACAAACTTGTCCATTGTATGTATAACAACTTTTTCTTTAAGGAAGAAATTTTATGAAACAGATTTTATCTGAATGCAGTAAAATCACAAATCAGAGTTGATTGAGATTTTTGTATAGTACACCCATAGTGTTCATTAGATACTAAAGATTAGGTTGTTTTTTTCTTTTGAACAAATTTCAAACTTTGACTATTTCACCACGGTAACCAATTGAAAGGGATCTATTGTTATTAGCCTATAACCAAATACAGATAGACAAAAAAACATTACAAACTTATCATATTCCAATGAGAAGTAAATTTACCTTCCCATATTTTCATTCAAATGATCATTAGCTGTAGTTAGATTTCCTAATGATAATAAGACGTATTCATTCATCGAAAAGAAATTCTGCATTACAGATTTTCTTCAACTCACACAAATATAAACTTCAATGAAAAATCAGTCGACTTTTTGAATTGCGTTAATAACTTTCAGACATTGTTAAAAACTCGTTTCTATGTTCCTGAGTTGTAGATATGCACTGTTGAAGAGTTCTATACTGGGACAAAACGTATGTCTAGTAATTCAAGGTTTGTAATGGAAGTCAAGTTCAGATCATTCAATAATGAAAATACTACAATCTTCACAAATCTCTTATACTAAGTATGTATCAGTTGAAATTAAAATTATGTAAAAATTATATCCATCTGACAACTAACGGATTACGCTTCAAGTTAACTTTCAATTAATTAAATTAATATAATAATAATCACCAAAAATTTTTGCTGATAAAATAATATAATAATAAAAGAAATTGGAACAACTAACCATTTAGACCCTAAAAGTTATGTGATTCAAATAATGGAGTTCTTTTTTTATATAGTTAAGACCATGAGTCAATTGAAGTTAGACCACCATGAAAAACCTGGAAGCATTGGACAGCCGTTTCGTCCTATTGTGGGACTCCTCAGCAATGCGCAATCAACGATCCCGCCTCTTGGGATTTAAAATCTCTACAAAACCCATTTCTGATAATGAAGTTATGTTTTTTTCCACACAGTTAGCGACACTAGGTTATACAGCTGAAAATTAAGCTGCGGTTCTTTGTATTGTTCACAAAAAGGGAAATACTTTATGAAAATGCAGTTTCGTAAAGACGTAGATGTCTAAATAACTTTTCTTCTTCGAATAACAAGAATATTTTGGTCCATTCACATCTATATTGTACGTTTCGATAGGTTCAAATTAATATAAACTGGCATTTTTGTTTTTGGTTTCCTTATTGAGAAAGTAAACTTGTATCATTATTATTATTATTATCCTTGTCTACTCTTACGTCCTCCTCCCATTTCCAGTCTAGTTGTTCTTTTATTTTTATATATAAATGTTCTTAACAAGTATATTATGTGTGATCAGATTGTTCGAGATGTATTACGCTAATATATCATCACATAGTTCTGATAAGCTTTGTCTTCTTATTACACTATCGAAACTTGTATCAATTAATGAGAAAAATTACCATCAAATTAGTATTTGAAATTCATTATCATGGAGGTAGCTTTAATTTGAGAAATATTAAAATAGTCTGTTATAGTATGTTGAGAAGTAAAAAGAGAAGAACTTATCAATTTTTATTTGTTATGTATTGATATATTCAAATTTCACTCTATCTTACCATATTGACCAAAATATAAAAAGGCATGAAGTCAAAAGTTTAAACTGACAACCATGAAACTGACATACAAAGTGGAAAATTAAAACAAATTTATAATTTAATAAGGTGATTTATCATGATTCCTTTAACTAAAAAATTTTATTCACCGGGTACTCAGATCACTTGAAGAATTAATTCAATTGAGGTGATACTTTGAAACAATTAACATTTACAGATCAACTTATTAGAAGCATTCAAAAATCTTTATTATCCATCTCTGATAGGAATCAATAAATAAAAATGGTAAGTATCGTTTGAAATTTCGAGTTGGAAAGAGATTTCTTGTTTGATATACAACTTGATAAAATGCAAATCAGTGAAATACAAAAATATAAAGACGAATAAATCTAATGAAAATCAGATAAAATTTAAATTAATGAAACAAACAAATAAGAAGATATTATCAGAAGGGGGTTTTGTGGAGATTTCAGTAATTAAATAGTTGGATTCATAAGTCAATTAAAGATAGACTACCATGATTAACCTGGAAGCACTGGACAATAGTGAATGATTGCTCAATTTTGTGGATTGGTTGATGTTAGATATTAACAACGTTAGATGTCCGCTCAGTAGTCTAGAGGTTAAGCGTTCCCGTGCAAGACGTAAATGTCCTGGGTTCGAATTCCACGAGCAGGATCTTGGGTGTGCATTGCTAAGAATCCCATGCTAAGAGGAAACGGCCATTCAGTGCTTCCAGGTTTTCCATGGTGGTCTAGCTTTAATTGACTCATGAATTCAACTAATAAATTACCACAAAGATATTGTTTACTTGATGAACAGTAAAATAAATTCCAGTTATATATCTCCCAATAGATATTTTCATATTTTCATCAACATTTTACTAAAATAAATCTGTCATTGTGACTAGAAGAAACTAAGTACTGATCCCCTCAAGATTCTAAAAATATACTCACTAATTATTATCATAATATTGACGCACATATAACAATAGAATCCACCATTTAATATAATCTTTTGAAGTACTTGATTTTATATATGATTCACTCCATAGTATCAGCTATTATAGGCGATTGATTTTGGGACACAACCAAATTTTTTGATCCATTCAGGTGGTAAAAATTATGATAGACAACGTAGCATTTAATGATAGTGGATAACTTATTTGGAATTTGACGGATTATATACAAATAATTTTGATAATATTAATTATTATATTAAGATCATAAGTTCACCCGTTGAAAGCATTCTTGTGAAAAATACAAGAAAGTAGACAGTAACTGTTGTCAATAGCTTGTTATCAAGGTCTTAATAACATGTATACATAAATAGTTAATTCAATGTATCATACATAGAGAATAGTGTAGTTCGTTTATCCTATGAGTTGTAAACTTACATAGGCCGACATCATTCAGTGATCTACTAGAAAATCCATTTAAAATAGACAGTTTTCTGATTGAAGTTACAATTTTCTCAAAATTACCCCCTAAATACTTGAAATAACCAAATCTAATACTGTTTACTTATTATATTTTTTGTATTCGAAATTAGTTCATTGTTTGAACTTCATCAAAAGTTTCAATTAATTAATTATTTATTTAAACACATAAATATTGGTACAAGGGAGCACCAGATATATATATGTGCCACACAAATCTCATTTGATTTGTGTGAGGGCTGTGATACTGCCAAGGTGCCCAAACCGAAACAGGCGGTTTTCCAAGGAGGTCACACCCGGAGACTTCAACCCAAAGGACTGATACACAATGCAGTGGAGCGTCGTGAGGAGATGCAGTCCCATGTTAGTCGGTGACCAAAGATTGATTCATACGCCATTTGTTCCTTCAGGATACTGCAGCTCATGTGAACCATTGGTTTGGAATCAGGGTTTTCCAGCTTCCCTAGGTGGACTTTTCGTGTCCATCAACCCGGATAAAGCACCGGAAATTCACTTTTCATCCTCTCAATTTCGTGAACAACACCCCTGTTGTGAGAAGGCAGTGAGTAGGACTTCCCTGTCAGAAGCTATATACGCGTGGCCATGTCAGAGCATTTCGAGAGGGAGAATTTTATTTGTTTATTTAAACATTCGTTTAATGGCGCCTACTCTCTCCATATACATTATTTCTTTTACTATAAACAAACAATCCCGTACATTATTCCTTATTTAAATAAATATTTACACATTAGTAAGACTTATGTTCCTTTTTTCATATCTAATGTGATATTGTTTTTTTGTGTGAAAAGAAAACAAGCAATAATATTGATGAATGTGTGAGACAATATGTAGTGAATAGGGGGGGGAGGGGGTTTGTTTCCTTCTTCTTTTTTACAAGCTTTTCTCTAGATTTATTTATGTGTTTACTTGACAACTTGAATAAAGACATTCAAAAATAGTTTGTTATTCACATCATGGTAACTGTTATCATATTTTTTTGTTGTTTTATATTATAGTTATCTGTCAATATTCATCGTAAATTTCATTCAGTTTTGATTATTATCAGTAGTATATTTTATAATAATGGTGATAATCATTTGGATGCCTGAAATGACAATTTATGGTGCCAGTATCTTGGGGCTTTTATTTAAATAAAATAAACATGCATAATCAATAAAAAAAGTATTTCAATAACAAGCGAAAAATAACACTAACAAGATTTACATATACACATTTAGTGATTGTAATTAGGCGCCATTATATTATACAATGTACATTTTTGTTCAAGATAAATACGGCGCCATACTTGATCATACAACATACAGAAAAAGAAAAGGAGATGTAATAGGACTTATGAACACTATTACAATTATCATATACGTATTGTGTTGTAATATGTAAGTGCATAAAAACAAATGGTTAACTTGTATTTAGGTTTGTAATGCGTTCATCAATGTCATTTATTTACATGTTAATTATATAGAGATTGAAAAATTGAAATAACTAAGTTAAAAACCTGTTTCATTAATGGTTATCATTGAATGAATAGTAGAATGAATAGTAGCCGTTAGACACCGGCTCAGTGGTCTATCGGTTAAGTGCTCTGGAGCGAGACTGGTAGGTCCTGGGTTCGAATCTTGTGAGGCGGGATCGTGGATGCGCACTACTGAGGAGTCCCATAATAGGACGATACGGTCGTCTAGTGCTTCCAGGTTTTCGATGGTGGTCTAGCTTTAATTGACTCATGAGCTCAACTATATAAAATTACTTAAATCTCCACAAAACCCCTTCTGAGAATAGTAGATAAGTCAAATGTTATTATTGTTCTAATGTACGTTTAGTATTTAATTAAAATGAACAGTTAACCTAAGGTAATTACCACGTGAATGAATCTATGAAGATACAGAAAAGCATTTTTCGTAACAGTTATAAATCTGTATAAGAACTTTCGTCTAAGTTAGAGCTAATGGTTTCACAGTATTTGGGCGCCGAGTTGATGTAAGACATTAAATAGGAAGAATATACTTATGAAAAAAATCTCAGCGAATGTATTTGAAGTAAATCCAACGTTTCGCCTGACAATCTGGTCCAAGCTTTTTCAATGAAATGTGTAAGTAAATATACGAATAAAAGGTGTTTAGTAATTGGAAATAGAATTATAAAAACTTTTTTATCACTAGTTGATCCAAACGGTGAGCATGAATGGAATTCAAATGTGTTATCATCGCATTGATTGTAGAACAAATGACTGATAAGAGGTTTAGATGTCCTATTGTGATAGAAAAAATTATCTGAGTTTACAACTGATTAGCTAGTGAGCATGAACGAGTAGCATGTTATCTATTTCCACAGTGAAGAATTGTAAAATTCGTCTTACAGGAGGCAACTCATTGCCCAATGTCTTAGATTGTGAACTTGTTTGGTAGTGGTTTGAATCATACAGAGAACATCAGTTCCAAGTAGCATAAAACCTAGGTTGAGGCTTTCCTGTTGACTGTTTTCAGAGCCACGAAACTATAAGGATTTCGAGCTTGTGAACTTATATTGGAAGTCATGTAGTTATATCTCTTGGATAATGAAATATGCAATTACACTTACAGAACGATGTGTTTTTCTAATCCTCATATCGAACACAAAACTGTCGACCGTCAGGTATTTCATGTGTGTTCTTCCACTAACAATCAACTAAAATATCTCTGTTGTTAAGAAAATTCAGAAAGTTTATTTTGTTTGGAATTGAAGTTTATAACATCCTCAATGAACTAATCAGGGTTATCAGAAATTCCTGACCACGATAGGCAGAATCAACGTGATTAAATACTATTTGAGTCTTTAATGGTCTTGTACCTGTTAAACTTAATTCACGTTAGTAGAAAAATTCAGGCCTTTAAGGTTTAAAACTTCAAATATTACGTAACAGTCTGAATGAGGATATTTTAAATAAAAATCGATGTTTTCCGATAACAGTCTTCTTGATGAAATGAACCCTAATGAAAAAGAAAGTCAAAATTCAACTGCAAAGTATCAACGTAATCACGCTAAGTAAGAGAAAGTAAGTCATAATTGTAATGATGCTTCTTATTTTTTTGCACATTCCTAATCCAGTCATACTCCTAAAAATGTAAGTGTAGAATCTGAAATTCGTTCAGAGATCTTCAATTTCCACTGACAGTCTTTCAGTTTCATAGAATAACTAAACAAATTAATGGAATTTTTCTAAAAAGATACATACGTACATGAATATATAAAACCAGTCTAACTAAACATTTAATTTGGGAAATGATACCTAAAATATTTTTCTCTTTTTAAAAAGAATTCCCTAGACATATGGGGTTGGTTTTCAAATTGACTGAGGTTGATGGTATGTATTTTTTAATTTGAAGTATCCTCTACAAATCATTTTAGTTTAGTCTTACATCCTCAGAATGAAGAAATGATTCTCACGTATTCTTAGTTACTCATGTTTAGCTAAACGGTTACTTTCAGTAGTATTTCATTATACACAAAATGCTATATTCTTGTGTCCAAAAGCCGTTAACTTAGTCACAGCTCCTGTTGGTTTATTGATCTTTTGATGAGAGATAAAAGCCATTTATTTCTCCTTTTTACTGACCAGTTGTTCTACATATAATAACCTACGTATAAATCATTAATACACTTTGGAAAAAATAATCTTGACTTGATCAATGCCTTTAGATTTTTAGTCGCCCCATATTTGACTCCAGGTCGATCGTATGAATGATTGTTATTGAAATACATATGTTGGCTATCATCGTATATAATATCCACTTAAGTCGCATTAGTGTATAATGGAATTAAAATAAGTCAAATAGATGTTGAATATGTATATTTGATACACTCATCGATTTAAACAGGTAAACAGGGAGATGAAGCAAAGAAGAAAGAGCGAAGAAGATTGGAGAAGCAAAGAGAAGGGAGCGAAGAGAAATGTCGCGCAGTAGAGAAGGTATGTGAAGCAATTCGATTTAACCAAGCGTCAATCAATACTTATAGCCAGATAAAAATACGCTTTCACCTAAAAACAGTCAAGGTGATAATAAGAGAATAATTATAAAGGTCAAAACGTAACTCAAAAAGAATGAATAGAATGGTCTATCTAGAACCTAGAATAAGATATCTGGGCTTAACATAACATAACAGATTAGTCGTTTTTGGAGAAGCATTAAATACTGGTACTGGATAGAGTCTATCATCATTACTCAGTTCAAAAACAACAAAGAATTCTAAAATCTATTTCGTTTAATTTATCGTTGATTATAACAACGTAGCAGGATTTTCTAAATTCTCTATTATTGATAAAACCTAAAGGTGAATTTTGTTAGATACAACATTAGGGATAAGTTAACTTATTTAGTTATTACATTGCAAATAGACTAGATCGGTTGTGGGATAATTCATTTGTTATTTGAACAAACTGATTCAAAGTAATAATCAGAAATATATCCATATGATAGTAGGTTCATTATTTAATTCATTTTATGAATAAGAGCATTATCTTTTACATACTTTAGAGGTGATGGACCTAAGAAAAAGGTTTAACATTTATATAGTTAAGATCATGAGTCAATTGAAGCTAGACCACCGTGGAAAACCTGGAGGCACTGTTTGACGGCCGTTTTGTCCTATTGTGGGACTCCTAAGCAGTGCACATCCACGATCCCGCCTTGCGAGATTCAAACCCACGAATACAAATAAATAAAGATTTTCCACTGTAATTACTTGTTCAATTAGCTAGCTGTGAAAATTCATTGTTATTTGATCAACATTTGACACATTTGAACAATTATCTGACCTGTAGATTATTTTCATCCTTATGTTCCTTTCTTACCCCTTGATTATTGCGTAACCTCATTTGATGATGAGTCTTGAATCAATTTATGATGTAATCTTTTCTATTCTTTTATTGATATATATTTTTCATATAACTATAACAGCTTAAGTAAATGATTTCGTAGACAACAAAATCTTCTTCTCCCAATTCTCTTTATTTTTATTCAATGACACAATGGGCTATTTTAATTATATTATTTATCTCTTTAGGATTGTCGTATTACCTTGAATTACCTACTTACTTACTTATGCCTGTTACCCCTCGTGGAGGAGCATAGGCCGCTCACCATCACTCTCCATCCAACTCTGTCCTGGGCATCTTGAATTACTTTCTTAATTTTTTGATAAGACAGTATTATAATTCACAGTGTTAGCCATTGACTGTATCTTATTTCCATCAATCACTAGCGGTTCGTTTCGTTATCATAAAAAAATATGTTATATGTTTAGTGATAATGTCACTATTTTGAAGAAACCAGCCGATATTTAATTTCAGTTTTACCTGTTATAAGTATATTTCCCTATCTAACTGGATTGCAGCGAATTTCCAGATCATTCAGCATGAAAATTATACGATAATGGATTACATAAATAAATAACGGAATAATAAATTTTAATATTCATACAGACATAATATTACTTACAAAAAATATTTGAGTAGTATATTTGAGAAAGTTTAGAATAATTACTGTTTATGTATTACCCTCTTCATTTCCAATGAAATATATTATTTATTTCAATAAAACAGATTTTTATTCTCGGAAAGATTTTTTGGACATTTTAGTAATTCTATATAGTTAATTTCATGAGTCAATTAAAGTTAGATGACCATGGAAAACCTGTAAGCACTGGACGACCGTTTAGTCCTATTGTGGGACTACTCAATAGTGCCCATCCACAATTCCGCCTTCAGAGATTCGAATGCTTAACCCCTAGACGACTGAGCCGACATCCAATGTTGTTAATGTCTAACTTCAACCAATCCTTGAAATTGATCAACTTTCCAGCATTGCCTTCAGTAAGTTAGTATCTCATGACAGACCCGGTTTTATTCAATACTAATCATTTCAATCAAGTTTTATGCATATCTACATGGGTCTTATTACTTGTTAATTGTTTTATTCTTTTTTAAAAATATTATTATTAGTTTATGCGGGTTTTCTTTGTCCACAGCTGTTGACAACTAGATTGTTAGGTATGACTGTATATTCCCAATATATAAAATACATATTCATCTTAGAAATAAAAATTAAAAGAAAACTTTTAATTATTGAAAATTTACATGAATTTTGGCGCCATAAGAGAATTTATCCGAACTTTCACACTTTTCTTCTGCTCTGTAATAATTTCTAGATTGTTATTATGTATTCGGAATGTGTACAATGTGAAGGAGGAGGAAGAAGAGGGGGGGAGAGGGAATGTTTAAGAAAGTAAAAAAAGAAAAAAATATCCATACACATTCTTGAATTCATTCATTATGAAAAGGTAAACGGACATGTATAAATATGAAAAGAAGGAATATTTATTATAAACCAAAATAACACTGTAATAAAATTGATCTACCGTGGAGATAGATCATGGTAACTGGGATGGGCTACATATTTGAAAGGAAGACAATGTTGGCGCCCTAAAAAATAATAAAATTATTGTCATTAGACTAATACTATGTCATGTAATGATGATGTTTTTTTTTAATTTTAAATTCATAAATTCTGTCTTACATACATTTTCATAAAGGGATAGGAAATGACTTTAGTTCATTATAATATGACGTTTAAATAGTGGAATACAATGAAATAAACGATGATGTCAACATTATGTTAATGATTACATATATATATATAGGGGTTTTGAAGCTTAAATTTAGTTTATGTTAATCTATAATACAAAGCAAATGTGTCAGAAAGATATATTACTACTCATAAATTAAATAAGTCATATATTCACAAGATGAATTTTTTGTCTTGTTATTGTTAAGCTGTAAAGATATTTCAATAAACATTAAGGTTTACTGATATTTTATAAGTAATATTGTAGTGAATGAGAACACAGGTGAGGACAACCAATTAGGTATTTAGCACAAATTACAACGTTGTTTGATAAAATACAAAAACCATACTCTGATACTCTATTTGCAAAATATTCTTTAATTGTGTCAGGCTTCATTGTTCCTGGATTTCCATACCAATTGCTTTTTATTTCTGTTCTTCTCTTCTTGATCTTCTCAATCTTCTGCTGTCAGATATTCTATTCCTTACTCATGATATATACTATTTATGTCGGTATGAGTAGCCCACACCACAATATTACTTGTGAAATAGATAAAATAGTAAATGGTTATACTGTATGAAGTATCACCTTAAATAATATTTGAGTTACATTTAGTGAGCACTATCACTTAGAACGCCCTATACACTGGTATACTAAAATTTGTTAACTGTTCATTAATTTTACAGAAGTTTGAACGATAAGTAGTCCCAGAGTGAACATCAACTCTGAGATGCATTTACATCCAGCTGACGGGTCCCAAATAGGACGAAACACGCGTCCTGGATTCCACTGCTAGCCACTATCCATCTTTGCTTACAATGAATTAGTAATTTTAAAACTTTGGAAATAAATAATATAAAAGTTAAACAATTATCACAATGTACGTGTATTCATAAAATATTGGTTAACAACCAATATTAGTAAACGGTTAGCTAGTTGTATGAAAATGGAGTTCTGAAACTTTTAAGAGCATTATTGAAAGCTTCTTTACATAGATATATGTATAAGCGAGCCCTGAATAAATGTTCAAAAGCAGCTATCACTTTGAAATACAAATCTTGAACATTTCTAAAGTTGCTTTTCATTTTTTACCAACAGTCAAATTATCTTTGATTGGAGGCTTTTGAATGCATTCGTAAGTACAAGTACACTGTGATATTGTTTATGTTTTTATATTAACAATAATAACAATCGTTTCAGCAGGTAAATTGAAATGGCTACCATGTACAAATATATTTTCACGTTACTAATATTTCAGTTTGAAGCAGTAGGGTTGCTTAATGGTTGAAAGATTCAACAATCGAAATACTAAATAGTTGACTAGAAATCTATCCATCTTTCTTTCGATTCATAGAATTTTCAATTACATTTCATTAAGCAATAAAAATATATCAGATGGGGTTTTGTGGAGATTTCAGTATTTTCAAAGTTGAAATCATGAGTCAATTAAAGCTAGACTACCATGGAAAACCTGGAAGCACTGGTTGGCCATTTCGTCCCGTTGTAGGACTCCTCAGCAGTACTCATCCTTGATCTCGCCTCGAGAGTTTCGAACACAGGATCTACCAGTCTAACTTCAATTGACTCATGATTTCAATTATGAAAATAAAAATATATCTTAAATGTAATGGTGTTGGATATACTTACCAACTATCATTCAGGGTTATTTTTAATAATAGAACAGGTAATTTGATTGTGAATGAATATTAATTAAGAGAAGGATAGAAAATCTTCAACCAAACATTAAATTCTCTGCTAACAAATGAAACCGACATATATAAAGGAACAATATTGTTTTCGATTACATCCTTATTAGCCTTTACTCTAATATACAATAATATTTATATACAATTACAAAATTATCAAACCAATCAAGGCAGTTTATGAGTCAATGATAACAGTGAAATAGATTACATAAGTAAAAATAATAAATGAAAAGTACAAATTGGTAGTGTGATGACAGGTGTATGGGTTGCGATAAGAATAATAAAGGCTCAAATCAATGTTACATAATAGGAAAATAGGTCAATGATTAGAACAATATAGACACTGAAGTAACATTCATAAAAATTATAAGATTACGTAATAAGAAATGTTCAGATAATTGGACTGTGAAACATATATTGGAGAGAAAACGGTGAGAGGGGGTAAAGTAAAATAGACGAAGAAGGAGTATGGAAAATAATAATAATAAATAAAATTATTGATTAAGGTCAAGGGTGTTACAAATTTCTTATGAACACAAAGACTTAGATTGTTAGCTCGAATTTCTATAGATTCTGCTATGCATAAAAGACAAGATCAGATGCCATAAGGATAACACTCTTGGCAGGTGTTATCTTATCAGATACTAACCATCCGCTTCATTCATATCTTTCTCCTTGTATATCTTCTGATAGAACGGGACGTAAATACATTAAAATCCATACAAGCAAGCAAATCTATAAAAGTTCTGTAATACCTTACCTAGCAAATTTACATTGTGACGAACAGACTGTTAGAGTTGACCTAGTAAATAACCTGTCTTCTTAAGCATGTTTCAAATTCGATAATTTGTATAAACTCAGATTTTCTTAAACCTTTTTTTTATTCCTTTTCTGTTTTTTGGTTTTTGCTTTTGTTTTTTGTTTGTTTGTTTTTTTGGTAATAAACTTGTTGAAATAACTCGTGCTGAGAATTCTATATTGTACCAGATTATAATATTGAATAAAGCCATTTATAATAATAATAATTCAATCTCAGCATAAAGTGGCTTGATTACTTTAATAATTTCGTTTATGTATATAAATATTATTGTATATTACAGTAAAGCCCGATGTGGATCTAATCGAAAACAATATTGTTCACTTATATATGTTCTGTTCTAAATCAAAATATTTATTTATTTATTTAAACACATAAATATTGGTACAACAGGGGCACCAAATATATATGCGCCGCATAAATCTCATTTGATTTGTAGGAGGACTGTGATACTACACAGGTGCCCAAACTGAAACAGGTGGTTTTCTTAGAGGGCCATACGCCGAGCCTTTGACCTAAAGATCTGATCCACAAGGCAGTAGAGCATCATGAGGAAATGCAGTCCCATGGTAGCTGGTGACCAACGATTGATTCATACGCCATTTGTTCCCTCAGGATACTGGAGCCCATGTGCACAATTGGTTTGAAATCAGGGTTTTCCAACTCCCCTAGGTGGACCCTCCGTGTCCTCCGACCCGGTTAAAGCACCGGACATTCGCTTTTCTTCCTCTCAATTTCGTAAACAACAGTGATGCCACGAGAAGGCAGTGATTAGGATTCCCCTTTCAGAGGCTATATTCGCGTGGCCATGTGAGAGTATTTGGAGAGGGAGAGTGGACCCTCCCCACTCTCGGCCGTACCACGTCATTTGGAGGCAAATATGGGAATCTTTCTCTCTCTCTTTCAAATAGATACAAATGTTACTTTTTTTGGTTATTGAACACAAATTTTGATTAAAGTTACATTTAGAAAAGTTTATTATTTTTAATTATTTATTCATTAAAATTAATTATTTCATTGTAACATCCAAGTTAATTAGATGCCAATAATGATGTAATAGTTTTCTATTAATCACAGATGTTTAGAAATCTGTTTATAAATATATTACTATTATTATAATTGTTCATTACAATAATACAATTAATTCCCTTTATTAATATTATTATGAGTAGTAGTAGCAGTAATAGTAGTAGTAGTAAAAGTAGTAGTAGTAAAAGTAGTAGTAGTAGTAGTAATACTGGTAGTAGTAGGAGGAGGAGGAGAAGAAGGAGGAGAAGGAGTATTATTACAAATACTAACAGTAGTAATTTGTTTCATTATTCTATCGGCAATCAAAAATCCTCTTTCTTGTTTTGAAAACTTCTTTTATTTATTCATAGACCAGATGGTTATATATTTAATTTTAATATAAGATTAAATTGTATTGACATATATAATACAATCTATTTATTTAATCATATTGTATAATAATTAGGGCATAGTGATAGAATATTAATACTATTGAAACAAAATTGCACCTGTGTTCATGTTTCTTCTAGATTTCAATATTATATAGCTTTTATTTTGAAAGAAATATACAATTCAATCTTGCCAAATTTTTATTACTGATCATGATAAAGAAGTGAATATATATCAGAAGGAGTATTGTGGAGATTATAGTAATTTTAATAGTTGAGGTCATGAATCAATTGAAGCTAGACCACTATGAATAACCTGGGAGCACTGAAAGGTCGTTTTGTCCTATTGTGGGACTCCTCAGCAGTGCTCATCCACTCACTGAAGATAATGCTGAATGGTTGCTCAATTTCGTGGATTGGTTGAAGTTAGACATTAACACCGTTATATGCCAACTCAGTAGTCTATAGGTTAAGCGCTCGCGCGTGTGACTGATAGGTGCTGGGTTCAAATCTCTCGAGGCGGGATCGTGGATGCGCACTGCTGAGGAGTCCCATAATAGGACGAAACGGCCATCTAGTGCTTCCAGGTTTTCCATGATGGTCTAGCTTCAATTAATTCATAATCTCAACTATTAAAATAAATATATGTTTTTGTTGTTGATGAAAGAACTATACCTGGTAATTTCTGCAGATTCTATATAAATAGAGGGACTTACGATACATGTTTATAGAGTATTCTTATTTGCCTATTTGAATTGTTTTATTTAATCAATGTTATATAAGCTGTTCAAAATAGATACCATCGTCCTATTTAAATTGCATTTACTCATTGCAAATTATCTACTACAAATTATGTACGGTATTGTCTGAGGTACACTGGGTTTGATATACATATATATATATATATATATATATATATATATATATATTCCAAACTTGACTAATCTAAGCAAAGATGGATAGTGGCTTGCAGTGGAATCAGGGACGTGCGTTTCGTCCTATTTGGGACTCGACAGTTGGATATACCTACATCTCAGAGTTGATGTTCACCCTGGGACTCGAACCCAGCACTTTTCGCTTCAAACACCATCGCAATATCCACACACCTACTGAGTCCTGACAGCCACATGCCTGTTCAATGGGGTGAAGTTTAAATTCAGTTAGTATCGCTTGTTTGAATGCTCCCATTGATGGTTTAGGACTGCAACTGGTCTGTCTATTATTGGCCATATGTGCATCCCATTCGAATTGCCTCAATATAGCCTTAATTCACAAGCGAATAGGACGAAATGCGCGTCCTGGATTCCACTGCTAGCCACTATTCCTCTTTGCTTACCATGCTTGTGAATTTAGGCTATATCAAGGCAATACGCACAGTCAGTACGTCGACATTTTCAAGGTCATCTTAGCGTTTCAGGAAGGTCGTCTATAAATTATAGTCTTACCGTACAAATTTTTTTAAATGTATGTCTTAGTCTATTTGTCTTAGGACAATGTTATCATAGATCATATCTATTTGAAATATGAAAGAAACAACAGAGAAGATCAAATTCTATTTCCAATTTTTAAAAAAAGAAAAAAAAGAAAGACAAATTGTTTGTTTGAAAAACAAAATGGTTTCCATAACACAATATTCTATTTTCCCAAAATGTACCCGTTTGATAGAATAGAGAAAAAAAGGTGTGAGTTTTCACAATTCATTTTGACAGTTAAGTTTTTTAAAAAAAAATCTGTCAAAATATTTATGTCTGTAAAAAAAAGGAGTAAAGAATCATATGACAAATGAAAAGATTCTTTTAACATATGGTCTTGTCGAATCAAACATTTTACGTTGTCACTATGTGTATAATAGAGATGATTGTTGCTAGGTATTTTTTCTTTGTATTGAATAACTTGGAAAGATTAGTTATTTTTGAGAAAATTTCCTTGATATATATCTGCTTATAACAGTCTTGGTTTTTTGTTTAAATGCTTATAGAACTCTATACGTTACATAAATACAATCGTTCACACCTCATGTAAGACATAGTCAATAAAAAAGAATCTTGAACACATATATATGTATACACATGATGTACCTTACTTACCCCCCCCCTCATGAATCTGTTCAATTTATCAATAGTTTCACAAAAATCTATAGATACCAACTGCTTCAATAAATCACCAAAATGTAATTCTTACTTCTAAAAGTTTATTAAAATGAAAAAAAAACAAAGATGGTAGATGTTCATAGAATAAGAGGCAAACAACAACAAACAAGCAAACAAACAAAAACAAACAAAATAAACACTGGCAATAAACAAAAATTACGATCTTTACATTCACTAATCGTTTTTAGCCTTTGATGTAGGCAAATTGCTTTTGGTGTTAATAGTGAAAATGTAGAATTGTGTATATTTTTTTTAAAAAAAAAATTAAAAAGTAAAGTTATTTGAAGTGAAAATAACAGTAAATTCACTTTGAGCTATTATCAAATAAAATGTTTTCGATGCTAAGATAATGAATCTAATGAAGCTAGACATTAACATTATTGGTTGTCAGCTCAGTGCTATAGAGGTTAGGCGCTCGTGCGCGAGGCTGATAAGTTCTGGGTTCGAATTCCGTGGGCGGGATCGTGGATTTGCACTGTTAAGAAGTTCCATACTACAAAGAATTGGCCGTTCAGTAGCTTCACGTTTTCTATGGTGGTTTACTTTAGATAGGCTCAGGAATTTATTCACGTGGATGTGGCCGTCCATTACTTCCAGGTTTCCAATGATGGTCTAGCTTAGATAGACTTATGAAACCATCTATTAAAAAATTACTACAATCTCCACAAATTCCCATTGTGATGATTTAGAAACTGCTCACAAATACAGGAGTGGGTCATTTTATGGAGGGAATTCACACTGACTGTTCAATAGAACTGTGGTGTGGTCTAGTTATATCCACATAAATAGTATATGGTGATGGTCAGACATAGAATGTATTTTTTCGGAAGGTCGATAAGGAACCAACAGGAATGAAGCGCAATCGGTACGAAAATGCAGGAACAATGGAATTAGAGAAGACGGACTGATATTTGCAGAAGGAACAGTTAAGATTGAGACAATTGATTGTTATTTTGCAAATTAACTGTTTACTGTATGGTTATCGGAATTTAGTGAGATAGTCTTTAATTTACGCACAAATACATTCGTTTGTCCCCACTCGTGTTCTTGTTCATTACAAAACGACCAAATAACAGTAATTACAACAAAACATTATGTTTTTTTCCGAGAAATTCCCTTCAACTGCTTACGACTGATAAGCCATACGAAAACAGTGCTGAAACTCGCCATGTATATTTTATATCTTTTTATCAGGATAAGTTTGATTTGAAGATTCTATGAGAGAAGTTTTGAAAACCACAGAAACATTTCTACTAGAGAAAAACTGTTACCAAACGTTAGGTAACAAGAAGTTAGAAAATGAATTCGTCAACAGATTAAAATGAGTGAAGTCCAGATTAAGCACTAGAGTGAAGGAGAAAATGTTTTTTCATTGAGATTATACATTTAAATATTGGGAAGTAATGTTGAAGTGAACGAAAAATGAAGTGGGGGAAACCAAATTATCATTTCATGTAAAATTACACAATGCTTTCATAAAATATGAAAATCATACATTTAATTCATTATTTGCACATCTTTCTTCAGTTGTCTTTCATGATTCTCCCAGTTCCATCGTTATACCAATTGCTCTCTGTTTCCTTTCCTATTCTCATCAATGCAATCTTATACTGGTAGACATTTCATTTTCGATTGGTGCTATACACTACTTAAATCTGCAAGCACAAGTGGCATACATCACGAAGTTATCATGGAAATGCGAGTTATAATTGTGAATTCATTTAGGTTACTAGCTAGATGCTCAACTACATATGTCAGCTGGTGATAATTTAATTGTATTTACAGCTGAGCGAATGTGGAATCAGTGGACTGCTGATCTTTCAACTTAGTGGTCGGTCGGCATCATGTTTGTTATGGGTTCGGTACAGTATAAGACTTTGAGAGCTCCATATAAAGTATCTTAAAACGAGCATGGAACAGTCGTCTTCCAGCTGATATATGTCCAACTGAGAAAGCCATATACATATAACTCCACAAAACAACATGTCTAAAGAAATGTCTTCCAATACAGTGAAAATAGCTATTTTTATTTTAACCTGCTTAAATTAACGGTCTGAGCTACTAGTATGTTTTGCCAAGAAACTTTATAATACATATTTATTATATCGTTACTGCACTATACTCATCGTATCTAAAAAAGATGATCATGTAGCAAGTGTTTTTAGAGAATCTTATACTTCCTGAATGTTCGCTTTATTCTGTGATGATGTGGCACAATACAGAAAGATGTTTATGCAATTGAAACCAATAAGTAGAATAATAATCACTTTTTAACAATAAAGATAGGTCGCATTATAAACTGTAAATATACTGCACTGCTTATTGTGTATTCTTACTAATTAACTGAACGTTTTATTCAAGACAACGTTTACTACGCAAAACTTTATATTTAAATGTTTGAATTTTCTCTCTACTGATGTTAAGGGATTGAGTTGACCAATCTCTTTTTGAAATTTTAAGTGCACTACCTTAATATTATCATTAGGTCTGACTGAACAATGGCTAGTAATGGAATCCTATGTTGGATTCGTCAGCTGGATGTATCTTCTCCTTTATTAATATTCACACCGGGACTAGCATCCCTGCTAAAAATTATGGAATAACTGTTCCAAAACAAATAGTCTGAAATTTGCATTCCTATAATATGTTATAAATTTAACTGGAGTGGATAGCCTATAAGTTTTATTTAGAGTTCGCGATATAGTATGGATGTATAACTTTCGGAAGGAATGGAGTAGTAATGATACAGAATAATTCATAAATTTATTCATACAATTCATATGAGTTACTTCAGTTAGCTTCTTACATGAAATAAAGAACAGAAATCTGGATGTTTTTAAGAGGTGAGAGAAAAACTCTAAACTAAACAAAATCTCAAATAAGCTTTTGTTGACAAATCGCTGTCACGAAGTATATGCTTTCGTATCAAATACTCATATAGAGCCGATAGTATGGAATATTTAGAAGATGAAGATAAATTCAATCCATGGCGAAAGCTGTCTCAGAATAGAACGGAACTCCAAAACCGAAAAATAAAAAATGCCAATGTTTATTAGTGATGAACTTTGGAATATATTTCAGGAATTCTAGGGAGGATTCATATTCGATGTATTTCAACCATGTAAACAGACAGGGTGATTACCGAGTTATATCCGAGCTCGATGTTTAAATAAATCAGCTTAGAATAAAACTTGAAGATATTAGATTCAACCGTGAGTGTGGTCGTAATTATAAACTAGTAGAGAGTTCTGAAATAGAATAATAGATTAGTTTATTTATCCATGGTGAAATCCCGCTGAATCACTGATTCAACATGTGGAAACTGAATACTTTAGTTTCCAGAACTTGGATGAACATTTCGCAAGTAATCCATCAAGCTCACAGAACATAACACTACCAACATAAAATATAGTGCTATGGGAATACAAATGTGGTTTAAACTTCTTTTATATTGTCTAGATATGTATGCGGCTATTATAACGATATATTTCTAGTGAACTGATGTTATAACGACGGTTTCTAAAAGTTCGCTCAGTTCAAGCATAGTTTTATTAATTACTTCAATAACAAACTTCAAGTGCACTCATGCTGAAATTTTATAAATCTCACATGCTGTCTAAACTAACCACTCTTAAGCTCTTTGGGTACAATAAAGAAAATATGATTTCCGGTTCTTAGTTAAAACAAATAATGGCAGCTATACAGTTAAGGCTTGTTAGCTATGACAATTATCTTTAAGTGTTTACCACTTAACAGTAAAGCAAACTAATTTCCTTAAATAACATACTTTATTCAGTGTAGAAATCTAAAAAGATAGTTTATTTCTCACTTGATGATATTCTTAATGTAGTGAATGAGAACACAGGAGGGCACAACCGAATCTTTCATAATACATCATTCCATAATATCTTGGTAAAATCTGAAAACCATACAGTAAATAATTAATTTGCAAAATGTCATTCAATTGTCTCATACTTAACTGTTCCATTTACAAATGTCAATCAATAGCCTCTGACTTCACTGTTACTTCATTTCCATAGAAAACACCCTCTGTTCTCGTTCTCTTTTCTTCGATTTTCTCAATCTTCTGTCGCCAAGCATTCCATTTTCCATTAGTAATACATACTACTTATATCTGTCTACATCAGTAGTACACACCAAACTTAATTATGAACTAAATAATGTTAAATTTAATAAACTATCAACAAATATTATTACATATAGTTGAAATTATGAGTCTATTGAAGCTAGACCACCATGGAAAACCTAGAAGCACTGGAAGGCCGTTTCGTCCTATTATGGGACTCTTCAGCAGTGCACAACCGCGATCCCGCCCAACCCAGGACCTACCAGTCTCACGCCAGAGTACTTAACCTCTAGACCACTGATCCGGCCGGCATCCAAAGGTGTTAATGTCTAACTCCGACCATATTATTACTTTAGAACTTATCTTTCAGAACTATTCATCTGAAAAATAAAATTACACATATATCCTACTGAACTGTATTCCAGGCTAACTTGCAAATATTTTTCATAAACTATAAATTAAAACTTTCCAATCTTAAAATTAATTTATATTGAACAGAAAATATTACTGATGTAGCATTACAAAATGCTTTAAGATATCAGTAGTATTTCTCTTACCACAACAGTCGCTTTTTTTGAAACGTTTTTACGTAGATTCCTGTTTTGTATTTTGTATCAATTTCTTAAATTATAAAATTAGCTAAAAGGTTACTTACCTTTTTTAAATGGTAATAAATAAATTTAAAATTATTTGAGTGAAATCACTAATAAAATGAGAAGAAAAATGCAATAAAGAACAACTGTTTTAAAAATAGTCTAACTTTAGTACTGTGGAATGTGCTACTGATGTCGATAGATATAAGTAGTATGTATCATCAATCGAAAGTGAAATGTCTGGTGGTAAAAGGTTAAGAAAATCGAAGAAGAGAGAAAGAGAACAGAGAGTGATTGGTGCGGAAATGAAGGAACAGTGAAGTAAGACACGATTGATTGATATTTTGCAAATGAAGTATTTACTGTATGGTTCTCAGATTTTACTAAAAGGTTTTGTAATTTTGCATTGAAATACATTCAGTTGTCCCTACTCGTGTTCTCGTTCACTACAGTACAATGAAGAATTATTCAACATTGTGTATAGGTGTTCTCGTTCGTCCTTATAGACTTTGATCTTGTATTTTATCACAAATTCTTGTAGAAATATCCTAATATTGTGCTCACAAAATATGTAGTGAGTATGAGAAATCTTGTTTTGCTAACGTAGATTACAAATGAAAATGTGGTTCATAACATGTAAATCAAACAATCATTATTTTGATATTCTGTTTGTACAAAAAGTAAGATGAAATCTTTCTCATAGTAATCCACTGAATAGTATGTGAGCTGATAGGATGGTTTTGTTTAAACCTACAACCATTTTTTTACCTGCGACGTCACCATATTGTTATGTCAAAGCATCATCTATTATATGTTTAAGAGAATTCGATAAGAAAAATAGTTCACACTATCCGGATTTCTCTAAAAAATCTATTTTTAACTAATAAGAAGGATTCAGAAAGCAACCAATTCACTCTTAGATTAATGAGTTTCTCATGTGGTATTTCTGGTATATTAAAAAACAAAACTGATTTTACAGTTTGGAAAATGAATACATTGGCACTTCTATTTAGCCTCAAAACTAAAAGTTTACACCAAATTGTTCTAAACCTATTTATATAGTTTATGAAAACTATTCGATGGAACTTTCCCATTTGTTCAAGTATTCATATTCCAAAATAGTAAAATTTATGTTGCGTTTTTAATAGCCAACCCATCCTATGTGCATCTAACTAATCATAATAGAATTAATAAAAACCGGTGTCACTCATTATTAAGCATAGAGCTTTTTTTCTTAATACTTCTATATACGTGAACTACACTTTTATTAATTATTGTCATGAGAAAATGTGATCTGAATGGTAAACTACTTATGTATAATTCAATTTAAATAATTTACGTGTAATGAAAGTGATATACACTTTTTGTTACTGAATCAACGTGGAATTGTAGACAAGTTCCGTTCACTCAAAGTTAGGATTAGATCTTAAGTTTGCATATTCAAGTTTAGATTAATCAAGTGGACTTCATTATGAACTGATTGAAAAATTAAATGCAGAACATCACCAGCCTCTTGTAAATAAGGTTCAGTTCAAAAATATCGATTTAAAAAGTGATTTTGGTTTATAAATCTTATCAGAGAAGATCATAGAATTCCACAAAAGAACTTTCTATCACTCACCATCGGTGTTTATGTTCTTCAATATATCAACATAAACCAATAAGTTAAGATACATATTTTCCAATCTAACCAGTAAAGTATGCATTTATCAGTTTAGCTGTTTCTATGTTACTATGATTATTAGTTTGCAGATATATACTCTATATCATAAGAATCAAGAAGCGTGAACTAATACAACACCTTGTTCATAGAATCATCAGTGAAGACAAACCAAAAAGTGAATAGAAATAAATCATAATTATTGCGCTTCTTTATCTCGTTCTATTATCAAGCATCCTTTATATTAATTTTAATGAACAGGTTAGATCAGTTCTTCCAGCTGACGAGGAAATTAGGAAAAGACGTTGGAAGTGGATTAGACATACATTACGGAAACCACCAAACTGCATCACGGGGCAATCGCTTACTCGGAATCCGGAAGGGTAGCGGAAAAGAGGAAGGCCAAAGAACACATTACGTCGGGAAATAGAGGCAGATATGAAAAAGATGAATTTTAACTGGGAAGAACTGGAAAGGATTGCCCAGGACATAGTTGGATGGAGAACGCTGGTGGGCGGCCTCCACGAGGGGTAATAGGCGTAAGTAAGTAAGTAAGTTCAATCAATTGGCAATACCAAAAATAAACAAGTTCATTTAAATATTGATGTAACATTATTTAGCTACTTATTTAGGTGTTAGTAGTAAACGTTTTAAAAATCAAATAAACAAGTGAAAAGTATGGTTTAGATGTTGACAGAACAACGAGAATACGTAGTTGATATGAAGAGTGATGTATTTGTACCACACATCTCAAACATTCTGTGCACACATATATTTACCAAGGCACTTATACGAAAACTAATTAAGATTATGGCCAAAAATGGATGGTGGCTAGCAGTGAAAACCAGGACGATTGTTATATCCTACTTGGAACTCATCAACTGCATGTACCTGGATATCAAAATTGATTTTCAGTCAAAGACCCGAACCCACTACTGTTAACTTCAAGTGCCATCGTGTTATTCACTTGACTACTGACTTGTGCAAAAGGGTGAAGTTTAATTCATTTTTGTATTGGTTGTTTGAATCTTCCCATTACTGTTCATGACTGCAACTGATCTGATTCAAAAAACCAATACTAAATTGAATTTATAAAAACTAAATAGATGAAAGTGCAAATAAATATAAACCGATAATTGGAAATATAGGAAAGAAGAAATTTAATGTAATATGGAGAGAATAGGAATTTGTCACTTCACTCTAGGCCATAAAAGTAGTTAAAAATTACTAGGACAAATTAAATAGTAATGGATTGTCTCCGGAAATTAAATTTTCCTGTCTGTGAAATTGAATTTCCGTGTACTCTTGTCTCCTTTATCCTTTTACCAATCAAAAGCGTAGTCCATGTAGTCCAATGGAGAGCCTGCTTTCAGATGAATAAAAACTATCAACTTCGAAGGAGTAGCATTTCCTAAAATTTACTACCTTATGTTGTCCCATATGTCCATACCGAACAACAATGTGGAGAATATGTTCTGAGAGATATTTGTTGGGGTTGGATTTTTAACTGAAGAAGAGTTAGCCAGACAATTAACAGCCTACGAAAATCAAGTTTTCTGTCATTTTATTATTTGAGCGATTTTTATACTATATATTTACGGAATCAAAGAGCATAATCGGTGGCTGACGATGTCTTCATCAAGACGAAGATATGTCCCTTCAAATATCTTGTATATCATAAATTAGACAAGCTATTGGTTGTGTATGTTTGTCGTTCACCGATGTTCACATGATAGTTAGATTGTTCATTGTAAACAGATGGTCGACGGCTCATAACCATGATTTACTGTTCGTTGTTCATGAGCAAAGCCAGTGTTCCCAATGTATAACAGAAGACTAAACGAAGAGCGTTCATCGTTTTCTCATGTCGGGAGCTGCAGCCTTTGTAGTAATCCATTTCGTTTATGAAACTTACAGAAAGCGTATATCATTGGGCAGGATATCTGCGTTGTGCGTTACCGTGTACTTGAACGATTGGAACTTCCAGGTTTGTTTAGTAGTTTCCACAATTTCGACTTGATAGGTAGTTTTGAAATCTAGATGGGAGAGAAAGCATAGACGCAGCATGACTTAGACGGTCAGCTGCAGTGCTATTTTTTCTGTACACGGGATCAGAAGAACATGCCTAACCGTTTTATAGACATCATAGGAATTGACGGCATCTATAAATGAAACGAAGAAGAAATGCCACTCTACCAGGTAGTTGCATTGAATTAGTCAATGGATACGATGCCAGTAGCCAGTGGATTTGCAGCTTGAGAAACGCATGACCTTATAGGAAGGTTTCTAGCCTTTTTCCGTGACAGCGTTTTGTCTGACATGCCGATCGGAAGCTTCATTAGTAACAACAGCCCTTCCATTAGTAATACTCTTAGTGTGAACTTTCCGGGTCCCCACTACATTTTATTTAAACCTCACATTGTACAAAATGTGATGTAGCGAGTAAGGAAAATATTATTTAGTTTGTTCCTACGAAGTGGCTACTGGTTGCTACAAGTTACCACGAATTAGTGAAGGAAGTTTTTCTGAGGTAATTATCCGTATCAAGACATGAAGCACTTCTCTTTAGAATCACCCTGCAAAACTATTTAACGGGTATCCGCTTTTCTTGTTTCTGAAAAACGTTTTCAAGAAATGAAGAATAAATATATGTACACTGATTTTTATATTAAGAATTATGAATTACTGTTGTTATTTACATACTTCTAATTACAGCGCGTTCAACAGTAAAACCGTGATTATCTAGAATTCGAAAATAAACTAGATAAACTGTGTAAAAGTCACGAATGGTCGGCTGAGTTTGCATAAGTTTAACGTAACCTTTTGTAGAAATCATTAATTATAGATGATATTATATCCATCAGTGTAACATGGTGTTGGACAAAGATGCTCAAGGTAATCCTTTACTTTGATCAGCTACATAGTAACTTAGACTTCGGGTTTCTTTGACACATTTGTCATAAATAATAATGTAATGCTAATAGAAAGGAGTGGTATAAGGCTTGTAAACTCTGTTTAAGAACCTCAGATTGTTGATGGTTGACATTATTCACTTAACATTTTTTTCAGCTTAATGGTATCTATGTGGCTGAATTGTGTTAATAGCATGAAATGCTCCACAGTAAATGTTCATCACATGGTATGATTTACTTAATTCATATGATTTCGTAAAATAGTGACACTCATATAAAATTTTATATTCTCAGAAGAAAAATTAAATTTAAGATTGTGATAAAATAGTTTGACCTTCTCAGTAAATGAATACCTACCAGTCTCGCGCCAGGTCCTGGGTTCAAATCTCGCGAGTGAGGGAACGTGGATGTGCACTGTTGAGGAGCCCCATAATAGGACGAAACGGCCGTCCAGTGAATTCCATATGTTCATTTAAAATATGTATTGGGTATTTATGAAGTCTCTTTAAGTGTACTTACTCGTGAGTGATTATTACATGTGATAAGCATAAACAAATGCTTATCCAATATGACACGATGAAGGCTTATTCATCAGTAAAAAACATAATTCTAACTGAAAACTATTTTGTGTATTCATATAAATGAACGTAAATGTTCAAACTATCACTTTCTGCATAAATAAATTGTTATCGATTAATTGCTCGTGCGCGAGACTGGTAGGTGCTGAGTTGGAATCTCGTGATGCAGGATCGTGGATGCGCACTGCTGAGAAGTCCTACAATAGGACGAAACGGCCGTCCACTGCTTTCAGGTTTTCCATGGTGGTTTAGCTTCAATTGACTCATGATTTCAAATATATAAAAAATTGTTAATTGTTTACGATTATCTTTTGCGTCCAGTTGCTGCATTAAATTAGCTTATGTTCCAAAGATTACTGATTTCTGTACAGAGTTATAAATACCGTACCGAAATTCATTTCATGCGCCGTTTCAGTTATATGCTTTACTATCAATGAAAATATCTTCTTCTTCTTTACCTACTTATTCTACTTATAGTTAGAAAACAGAGTTTTCATGAAAACACTAGACAATTACCATGTGTAGTAACAATAAATAGTAGCTCTTATATTGTTCAGAACAAAAAGACCTGGTATTGCTGTTTAGCTTTCTTAACTCTCTACACTCACAGCACTTGAAATTTATGTTATTAGCAATTGGTACGAAAATGCATGAACAATTATAATCGCAGACTATGGACGGATATTTGCAGAAGAAACAGTCAAATTGAGACAATTGATTATTATTTCGCAAATTAACTGTTCACTATATGGTTCTCATATTTTAATAAGATATTCTGTAATGGTGTGCCAAGATACATTTGATTGTCCCAACCCGTGTTCTTGTTCACTACACTAGTACAGTTTTTGTATGAACCAACAATTTTTAATAGCAAACATTATTCAGTCACTGGGTGAATTTGATAAAGAAGATATGTAGAGATATATTTAATTGTTAGGTAGTATTCTTGGAAGAGTCATGGGTGTTTACCTCTAAATAGTGTAATAGTAGGATGAAACATTTGTATGAGGTTCCCTCATTCTCTTTGGTAAGCCAACTGATGTCAATCTATAACTGCTACCAATTGCGAAAATCCATTTTTAAAAAATCAAGTCTAATAATTAGAAAATGTAGGTTATTATTAAATAGAAATATCCAAAATCATGTTGCTTTAGCAAAAACAGTGGATGTTACAGATCAAATGCGTCTCTTCTTTAGTTATCCTTCTTAAGTCATTGTTTTAATTAGCTTTAAGTGTTAATTGTCTGGGGAGAATAGTTTTCAGTTTTTTGTTTAGTCTATGTACTTTCGCAAATTTTCCTTAATCAGTACAATTATTAATGCACCGTATTATTTGTCGGTGTTGGAACCATAAGAGATTACCTTATATCCAACCTTTTGTTATATTATCTGATCACTTATGTATTATATGTAACCTACATGACAATTCACTATATTTCGAAAGCGAATTCACTAAGCTTATCTATTGAAGTCAACATCAATTATGAGAAAGTTATTTGTCAGAAGAAATCTCCTCATCTATTTTATTCTCAAACCATCACTAGTATGAATGGTAATACATATAAGCCAAAACCTCTGATGTGGTATTTCAAAATGTAGTTGTACCACAACTGATGAAACCAACGTATGTATTCAAATTTAAGTTACCATGAGATGGCGGAGAAGTACAGTGTCTCTGATTACTTTGAAACCTATCATTGTACTACTACTTATAAATGCTATTAATTGTACGATACAAAAGACAGATCTTAAAACGTCTGTATAGTGGTCAATGATTCAACTAAGCTATCTGAATCGAAGAAGGTACAAAGTTTGAATATGCGAGTAAGTTCTTAAATGATAACTGTTTCATATACAATCCATCTATACGCTGAACAGTATAAATTGCTAATAATGTTTCGGATTTACACGGTTGTAAATGATTTAAAAGACTTCAAACTGTAAAGTAGTAGTCAGCAAACAAACGGTTTGGGTTCTTTTTCGCGGTTATGTTGAAAAGTACATGTAGAGAGGATACACATATATATACCACTTATTGATTTAATGAAGACAACACAAATCGATTTAATATTTTGACAGTTAAAGATGATCCAAATATCGATAATATAAATAATATGTGCATAAACTTTTCACTTTGACAATAGTAAAGATCAAACACAAACTAAAAATTTACAATATTTAGAACAACACTGACTATTCTTCATGCAAGCATAGTTTGAACGAATACAGTTTTGACAAGTTCCTGCGCCGAGCATATCATATTCACAGAGTAATTTGCCACAACAACGACGAAAAACTGTTCCTGTACAAGATGAACCAAGTTTCTGGCAACAGTAATTCACTGATTTGTAAAAGGAATATTATGTAGGATTAAAATACATTGAAAGTGTAAATATATTGAATTTAGATTTTTCGTTACGCTATTCAAATAAACAACCCCAATATCTATCACGAATAAGCAATGCATAATAGAAAATAACATTACTTTAATCTTTGGTCATTGTAAAGGTAAACCGTCTGATAATAGATTATTGTGAATTAACTATCCCATATGGTGTAGGTAAAAAGAGGAGCCCCACAATAGGACGAAACAGCTGTCCAGTGGTTCCAGGTTTTCCCTGATGGTCTAGCTTCAATTGGCTCACGTTTTCAACTATGAAAAAGAAAATTGATCTTGATCCTAAAAAAGTCAAAACTATGTTTCGGTTAGTCAAATGGCATGTCGAGATTATTTCACATAAAAGTTATTTTTTAGTACAAACTAACATCAGTCGGTGTACCGATCAAAACTAACGCTAGACAGACAGTTCGTTCAAGTTTGTAATTTTTAATCATTAATCGCCTAGAATTCCAATTGGAGTTATCATTTACATTTTCAGGCATCATGATGGGCGTATAATTAAGAGATTAAGTGGAAACCGATTCTATCAAATTCCGTTTCCTGAATGATCAAAAGTGATTGAAGTACAATATTCCTGATACATTCAAACACCACAATATCATTTTTTACATGATATTTCAGTTTCCCAATGAAGTAATTTCATACATATTTTGCAGTTAACATTGTAAATATATATGGAAACTGGTAAAATACACGTTTATTTTCTAGCTGATGACATTCGCACATTGTTCACTCTTCTCAGATTTACTACCATTAAACTAAGCTTTACAATTTTAATTCATTGTACTAATAAAACGCAATTTAAAAGACACGATTCCTTTTTCTACTCATGCCTAGTTATGATAAGAACTATACTAATGTATCAAAAAAAATCATTATATCAAAGGATTGAAGTTTACATGTGAGGAACACAAACTGATCCATGAATACTTTGTCACTAAAAACCCAGAAAGGATGATAGAGGTTTCTTTAAACCTTAGTCATCGAGTGTTCTGCTAAGATGTCGTCAAAATCATAAGCAGGTAATTAGTCAAATTACTCAACTATAACTATTTAATGTTGATACAAACACCACTAAACAATATTAAAAATCTGTTCTTGATGTTGATGAAAGACTTAAAAATATTAACACGGATCTGAACAAAACACTAACTAACAGACGTTCATTCCATTTATGCTTAACTGTTATTGAAGTTATCAGAAGGGGGTTTTGTAGAGATTTTAGTAATTTTATATGGTTGAGATCATGAGTCAATTGAAGCTAGACCATCATGGAAAACCTGGAAGCACTGGACGGCTGTTTCGTTCTATTGTGTGACTCCTGAGCAGTGCGTATCCACGATCCCGCCTCGCGAAGTTATTCAATGCCATTCACCTTTCTATTGTCACAATTTATATCTAGTCTCTTCTATAAGTTCACTTCAGTTGGTTGACCACATTGTAAGATATAAAGTTGATAAATTTCATCTGACAGTTCTTCTAAACTTAAGCTTAATTAATTCATCACTTTAAACCTACTTTACATGAAAACCGATACTCATTCAGAGAAAAACTTTATTCAAAGATAAATATAAGAACTCACTCACTTTTCAATAGCATAGTTATTAAGAATAAGTAGTATAATAGGTTATTAGTAAAGTAATGGGACATTAAAAAATAAACTTGTTCAAATGATAATTAATTCGTAGATGTTATAAATATATGAAGTGTTTATTATAGCTAAAGATCATCCAATCAAGTTCACTACTTCCTAAATTTGAAATAAACTATTTATAGAACAGCCAATCAAAATGAATATTTTGATGAATAATGTTCACTCAAATAACTTGAGGTTAGATATTAACACAGTTGGATTTCGGCTAAGTGGTCTAGTGATTAAGCGTTCGCACGCGAGACTGGAAGTTCTGGGTTCGAGTCCCATATGAGAGATCATGGATGAGAACTGCTGAGGAGTCTAATACCAGGTCGAAAAGGCTGTTCAGTACATCTAGGCAACCAATGATGATCTAGTTTACATCGACTCATGAATTCAACTATTGAAATAATAATGTTTGGTAAGTAGGCATCACAATGTAATAATGGAAGTCGGAGCCGATCAGTTAAAAGTACATACATATCGCCTCACAATAATGAGTAACAACCACTCCAACCTATTTACTGGTGTAACTCGACTTAAAAGCATTTTATCGTAAGGTAAATAAATTAGTATTGATTCAATTCATGTTAGGTTACTTTGATGCGGGGATATTCGGGTAATGTAATAAAAAGAACACATGAGTGACCAATACTTCATCGATAATTGAGGCCACATACACTATTGTAATTCGGTCGGAGTTAATAGACATCAAAAAATAGTTCCTATCATCAAGATGATCAGTTCAGTAAATTACCAACAACATCACTACTGAGGAATCTCGAAGCAGGGTGAGACAGATGTTTGGTGCACATCTAAGCTGCGACATTTCGCCAATCGAATTCAGTCAGTGACGAAAATTAATGATGCGAAATTATCAAGTCTGTCAAACAATAATCGTTTAGTGATTAGTGACTAATTTTAAAGTGGGTTACGGATGTTTTACGAAGGTTATATAAATGGTGAGGTTCAATTATGCTGACAATATGATATAGATAGTCGATGACTTAGATTATTTATCATACTTCAGAAATGTGAACCGTTGTATTCCAACTCAATAGCATCAATGTTATGATTCTAGCAACGGAAATTAAAGCTCTTAGTTCTGATCCATGATGATATGAAGAGTGTGGGCTGCTATAATAGAATCTGAAATTATCGTAAAATGTGTGTGGTTTTTATTTTAATACCTTTCATCATGAGATGTTAAGTCAGTAACGAGAAGGTAGCTAATATTTACCGATCCCCAAACAAAACCACGACAGGATTTTTCGAAATATTTAGTCCGATTAGCTTTTAGATCTGGTTAATAATTCAAGTGTGTTTTTCATTCTAGTTTCTAAAAGTGAACCGATTACCTTAAATTTTCTAGTTACAACTAACCGTTTAATACAACTAATCAAAAGTCATTTCAAATTTTCTATTCTCCAGACTATCAAGTGGTTCAGTCCTAGTCATTCAGTCCCTTATAATTTAGCTGTACGGAGATTTTGCTCTCGTTACTGATTTTGCCTAGTTTCATTTGCCTTGGTTGTTCGTCAGACGTTTTCTGACCGTCTTGAATCCCTTCGGTTCGGCAAATTTCCCAATAGGAGGCACCGTAACTGACGGTCTTTAATTTATTATACTAACCGTGTCTATTTTTAAAGTACTGCACACATGACATTTGAGATATATTTGTAACATTTGGGAGATCCTTGTTTGAATTTGTATGAATCTAGCTATATCTGCATTTTTAAATAACATCACGTCACTGCCACTAGCCTAAATATTGCCAGGTGCCTTTAACATTTATGGTAATAAAATGTATTTAGTCGTCATCTAACTCAACTGATGATAATCTGACTACAGATATTCACTTGTATTTATAAATAATAATGCTTATATCTGTACAGTTAATCAATATCCTGAGATGTAACTTTCATCTTTTTTAACATGTGTCAGTGTTTACAATTAATTCGGTGTTATGTTAATATGTACTGTAGCTCGTTTCTTTGAGGTAGTTGGTTGACATTAACTGAAAAGTGATTAATTTTCTGTTACCGTATTCTAAGGTCATTCAGCTGATTACCATTAGGTCATGTTCATGAGGTCAAGGTTTATTTAGTGATCGCTTACTTTTGTACAAGAGAAGATGTGTGTACTTTTGGTCTCAATGTTTGCTTATGATTGCACGAAAGAGACAAAATATCATGTTCTTTTATGTGTAAAATGTTAGTTAACTGACAATTATAATTCGTGGTGATAAATGAAATAGGAATTTTGATGAATAAAATAAAAGGTACACCATTCTGACTATCCAGCCAACACAGTTTGATTTAAATTTGGAAATGATCTCATGTTTAATCAGTGAATAAACTAAGGTCGTAGAGATACATTCTATTCAATGATGATTCACCAGTTGACAGCATAATAAATGCTGAATTTTAATGGTTGAGGTCATGGATCACCTAAAGCTGGAACACCATGGAAAACCTGAGAGCACACCTCAGCAGTGCGCATCCACGATCCTGCACTCGAGAGATTCGAACCCAGGACCTAGCAATTTCGCGCGTGATTATTGTTTATTTTGTAAATCACTGCGAATAGCTACCAATGTTCAAAATGATTAAAAGTAATTAACAAATAAGCAGAAGTAGAATGATGAATAAAAGGTGTTAGACTTTCATTAGTATGGGAAAATTTATTGAACTTACGCTCTAGAGAAGTAGACGCATTATGTGTGCAGAAACTGTTGAAGTTTAGATAGGGACTTTCATTATTATTATTATTATTATTATTATTATTATTATTATTAGCAATGTTCCATTGTTAAGTTTAATTAAACCTTGGTTATTATGAAACTCAGACCACCTTTATTTGTACAAAATAATTTGCTGTAGCAGTGAATATACCATAGTAATCCTTAATCAATTTAAAGCCATAGAGTGGTGTGATAGCTTATTTTTTTCCGTATTGCTGCAAATTTCTTCTCTCTTTTATTTAGAGCTATCATGACTGAATGATGCATTGTGGTATCAACATGATTCTTGTTGGATATGTAGCGGTCAAAAAATCCCCAAAATAAATAGTTATGTAAGTCATCGACCATGATTCTGACTTCATTAGTATTAATGGACACACCTAGCTGAAGGAGCTCGGTCATGCAACCAAACGAAATCACGAGTGAGTACACCGTGCTAGGCATCCTTTGCAAGTGCTATCCAGCTTAGACAACACTTATTTACTTACGCCTGTTACCCCTCATAGAGGAGAATAGGCCGCCCACCAGCATTCCCCATCCAACGCTGTCCTGGGTTATCCTTTCCTGTTCTTTCCAGTTAACATTCCTCATTTTCATATCTGCTTCTATTTCCCGGCGTAATGTGTTCTTTGGTCTTTCTTTTTTCCGCTTCCCTTCCGGATTCCAAGTTAGGGCTTGCCTCGCGATGCAGTTTGGGGATTTCCTTGATGTATGTCCCATCCACTTCCAACGTCTTTTCCTAATTTCCTCTTCATCTAGAAGCCGGTTTGTCCTCTCCCACAGAAAACTGTTGCTGATAGTATCCGATCAACGGATGTTGAGTATCTTGCGTAAACAACTATTTATAAATACTTGTATCTTCTTGATGATGGTTGTAGTAGTTCTCTACGTTTCAGCCCCATGCAGTAGGGAATATCTAGACGTTCGTATTGAAGATACTGACTTCGCTTGTAGTTCTTCTAGAGTTGCTGCCGGTCCCCAGCTCGGGTAAAGGAGGAAGGTTTGGAATGGGGTTGGCAACTCTTGCTAAAAAACGCTTAGGTCAAACGCTTCTTGACATATCAATAGCTTTCCAAGTATATGTTCAAACTCCTTCACTTCTGACTTCTGAATTGGCTGAGCTGGTATACTTAGATTATAAAGATGTTACATGGAAAGGCGTTGTCAAACTCCGAATAACTGTGGCATCTTTATGTACAGCATTTTATACAGATATACAACCTGCTTTTTATCAAAGTGTCTGTCGGTAACTGTTCACTATGAAATGAATGTGCTCTGTCTTTAATAACAAATTCAAGGCATCTAGAGCGTATAAACTTGCCTTGAGCAGTAAATGTATGACCAACTCATTCAAAACAAATAGGGCATATTCTTCAAATCATCTATGTCTTCTGATCATGCTATCAACATTTGTATTAATAATCTTCATTATTTTAGTTCCATCAGGTTCCAGCACGATGGTGATAGGAAGAAAGTGAGCTATTTTCTTAATTGATACTCAATATAATAAGAGGTTCTTTAATGGAACATTTATGTTGAAATGGTGAGTTACTCTTTTAATGGGTAAATAGATAATTTTTCAAATTTATGAGAATTTCGTTAATGATCAAAAAGAATTGAGAATATGAGAAATTTTCATAGCTGAAAGCGTGAGTCAATTGAAGCTAGACCACCATGGAAAACCTGGAAGCACTGGACGGTCGTTTCGTCCTATTATGGGACTCCTCAAAAGCTACCAGTCTCTTGTCAGAGCCCTTAACCGATAGATTAGGTCCTGGGTTCGAATC
>NC_031500.1:6629228-6642097 GCF_000237925.1 Schistosoma mansoni
TGGTCTAGCTTCAATTGACTCACGCTTTCAACTATGAAAATACTAAATCTCCACAAAACCCCTTCTGATAATTAATATGAGAAATATTTATTAAATCTCCACAAAACCCCCTTCTGATAAAATCTATTTATAATAAAAACTTTTTCTCATTTATTTTGTTACTAATTGCTTAGTTCCGGTAGTTGCATGACCTAAAATTAAATTATTTGCTGAATAATTAAGATCATATTTTAATGTTTAAATCACTGACCTAATAGGTTTATTACAAGATAGAGTGGATTTCAAATCCTTTTTTTGTTGTTTTTGAGTTGCTAATGTAGTAAAGTAAATAGAACTTGGGGAAAAATCAATGTTGTATTATTATGTTGTTCTCTAATATGTGTTTATAAGGTAAAGTGATCTGACTCGATTCCTGTAATGTGTCTGTTTCAGGAGCTACTAAAACGAAACATTGGTTTCACAGGAAGATCAACAAAGAAATCAATAAGCCGAAATAGACCTATCGATCTATCTATATATAAGTTATTACTTATCTTTGTTTCTATTGTGAATATTAGTTCATTCTCTTTCAAGTGTAGTAATCAGACTTTTTTCTACTCCATCTACCTTAATGTCTTGAATGTGAGTTGTATGATTCTTAATTTGATTGGTCATTAAAGTTATCCGGAGTGTATGGCATGGACATCAATGACAATAAAGTAACTCTCTGATACAATGTGACTCCCAAATACTCAGATTTCAACAGTGTGTTGGCGGACATGATATATTTCCTTATCTAGATTCGCGTATTTATCCCCATAACTCCGTTTGATGATGAATATTTCATTACCATTAACTTCTATTGTTTGTGTATGACACACATTTTTCATCACCGTAAACGAAGTGGCATGGTTAAATCTCTTGCGCTTTTATTTTTAGACATTATTTATCTGTTCATTTATGCATACAAGCTGTATGAGTTTGATGGATAATGAATATTTTGAAATAAATTTAGTTTATACTATCAGTTCTCAACTAATTCCTTCGTTCATATTGACTGCTAGGACAGAATGCATAGAATTTTCCTTTGGGCCACCTCAGTGAAATGACAATATCTATCTAATATATAAGAATAGTTTTGAAGAAATACACAGTCCAAATATTCTAATTGTAAATTCACCTTTCATGGCTTTTGGAGGTGAAAATATGTAGGGGTTTTGTTGGGAAACAGTTGTAATAAACATAGAATCGTTTTTGTGACCAATTAATCTTAGAATAAAATGAAAGAACAATTTCCAGACCTCAGAATAAAAACGAATTGCTTTTGAGACGCGTAACACATTTCTTGTGATCAAACGTCAAAAATGAACGGAAGAATTTTAAATTTATATATTGTCAAGAAAGGACATGTTTCGTTCTGCATTAAATAGGCTAGCTCTTAGATGGTTGGAGGTACATCACGTAACTTATTAAGTTGATTGTTGAAAGCAACCGGCCTGTCTTATTTGATTAGACACAGACCGCCTACTTCACACAACATCCTTGTAGTCAATCCTTCAGCAGAACTATAAGCTAATGTCTACAATGTCATATACGTAATGCTAAATTCAGTCTCTACCATACGTTATCTAATGCGTAAATTATGAAGTGAAGGTAATGTGATAATTTGTAAGAACCGTCTTAAAACGTTTAGTTTTAAGGGTTAACGACCGCTATGTAGACATCTTTTAACATTGAAGTAGTGAACTTGATTATCTAGACTCATGTGTGAACGACACTTATTGTGTCTTATGACATCCATACTGTACCGAAATATACAGTAGTAAAAGTAAATATTGCGATGATTATGTATTATAGTGATAATGACTAGATGTGACATGATCGGAAGGTGTCAAAACTTTTGATTTGATGGTACACAAGAAAAAAATTATGGTCCGGAGAAACAATTGTTAGTTTGGATAGATGAAAGTGACTCTAATAATGCGGTTAATTAAAGGCTGGATGGGACCTTCTGGAATAGACTACAACAAAAGTGGTCGGGATTGCTAATTATGTGTCAGTAATTAAGTGTCCATCAAAACAGGTAATATCAGAACTACTAAACCTTTAGTTTTAGACTGCTATTTTTAGTTCCATATGTGGTGTTGTCCACTTTGACCGTGTGTGATTTACTTGCCCACTAATGACATGTGAAGATGGTTGGGCAACCAATCAAAATTAGACATGTAAATCATTAGATGCTGGTTTAGTGGTTTGAAGATTAAGCGCCTGCTACGAGAACTGAGGGTACTAGATTCTATAGCCCGTTGGGTCGTTGATACACATGCCAGGATGAACCGGTTGTCTAGAGCTTTCTAGTTTTCATTGGTTGTTGAACTAGAATCAGCCCATGATGTGAACTTTATAATTTACGTTTACTTACTAACCATTGATTTTCAAGATGCAACTAATTATATTCCATCCCCACTACTTATGCTGTCCATGTTTCCTCACATCTCTCAATTTTCTTAAACCTAGTTTTAAATATTCACCATACACTTAATTTTTGTAAAGGCTTTTGAGTTTCTCAGCCGAAATTATTCTTCAATAGACTTTGGTGTGTAATAATTCGCATATTTACTTCCTGTGCGGATAGGCTCGATATTGCCATCGCGAGATTCATTACTCCATATCGTTAAACAGCATTTTGGCATCATAGCTGATGTCAGTTCATAATGAAGGCCATTATTTTGATTCCTAAACCGAAATTCCAACTCTAAATCCTAATCTCGATTCCTCACAATGATTTGTAACCTTCTTTTGAACCTGTTAGCTAGGGTAGATGCCTCAAGGTCGCCTTCGAGCCGCTCAAAGGTTATCCGTTAATTATGGTCTCACCAAACATGTTGTTTTGAACAAAAATATATGGAACATATTTTGCTACTAACTAATTACATCAGTAGTCAGTCAAATATATTCAAATTGTATAGATCTGATACATGTTTATTGTCATTAAACTAATTGCAAGATACTTGTAATTTCCTGTTTTTTGTAGATGTAAATTTCTGTATTGAACAATTCCCCAGGAAATATTCACTAAACATAAGGATTATTGATGATGACGGCCTTGTTGTTAAATTACTTATATTATACGGAAAGCTAATTGTATTGTCTATATCCGAAGTTTAATTCTAGTTTACTTACAAACTTTTTATATACGCAGGATTAATATAAAGTTACAAAACTTCTTCATGATGCATCAACTGCCTCTGTTAAACCGTGAATTTTATCTTAATCTTAATACTGGACAAAATGTCAAGTAAAACAAATTTTACTTAAGGAAAAATCATTTTGCTGGGGAGGAATAAAGGTTTAGGAAACTTTCACTAAGTGCCAAAAAGCGTTTAGCTTAGGTTTGAACATTGAAATAAATGTCTACGACATATTCAGGGAGTATGAAAATACTTCACAACATGATATCACTTTTAAAAAGCTATGGATCCCACTTTCACAGAGTTTTCATTTGATCGGAAGTACTGATAATCCTTCTAAAGTTTGATTTACATATATAAGTGAAATTATTGTTATTTATGATAACCTATGTAACGTTCTTGCTAGATCGGTTACGTATATTGGCAAATGACGTTACCCTTTGTTAAAGATATACATTAACTTGAGAGCTATTTATAAACACAGGACAGTAGGATATAGAAATTCTAAACTGTATGTATCCATGACCATATCGGTAATGCACTTAAAACATTCAAGCCTCGTGGTGAATGCTGAATTTGTGGTTCAGGTTTCTAAACTCACTCATTTTTTGGTATAAAGTATTATTACTCAGTGGCACTGCTGAGTACTTGTCTCATTTCCGACATTACTGAGCTCTATCATCTTCATTATTAATAGGAACATTATTACGGTCTGTATGAAATTTAATCTGTTTTCAAAGTCAATAAAGACAACTGTAACTGAGAATATGTCCTAACTATTGCCTTGTGACAGTCTTATTTTTTTGAGCTAGAAAACTGATTTTGACATTTTATGAATTATTTACAGATTAACTGGATGTTATTGTTGGTTATGCATTTTGTACAACATGAAGCACATATAAGTATAGAAGATTCAAGGAGATTATGGTATGTTATAGTTTGTATCATGGACTAACCCTGGATGAACAATCACCGAAAACTAGAAAACATTGAGTAGTTTTTTCATTCTTGTGTGGATCATTCAGGCACCGCAACAGACGCTTATCATTTGGACCATGAAATTGGCATCCAGCGATTTATATGTCTAAATTAGATCAATTCAAGATATTGTGCAACCAATTGGGTTATTTAACTAAAGTCAGTCCGTGGTGTGAATAGCAAAAGATTCAGCTTGATGGCTAACCTTTATTCCCAGAAAGTTGATTAGAGAGTATACATTTTGAGGGTACCTCTCATTTTTAATTGATATTGAACATGGTATCAAGACAAACCAACGAATACTGAGTAGTTACTTCCTGTTTACAATATCCTTAAATTTCAAGGCAACCCTACTACATTTTGACCATTTATTTGGAACCTAAGTTTTTACATTTCTGATTCCGGTCAACCCATAATATATTATTTGTGTGTGCAATAAACTAGGCCGAAAGAAGACAATATCACTCCATCATGACAAGACTAACACTCTTTCATCCTAAATACACAAAAATATAACTGAATTAAGATGAAAAAAAAGGATGTAATAATATAAAATTGTTTAATAAATAATACACGTAATTTTCATAAGACATACCGTAAAAAATTAGAAATAGACTGACATGCAGAAATCCTCCTAAAGTTACAACTTCGAAGTGTAATTTAGTATGATAAAATCATATTTTTATATAGTTGAGATCAATTGAAGTAAGACCACTATGGAAAACCTGGAAGCAAAGGACGACCGTTTTGTCCTATTGTGGATACCGGCTCAGTGGTCTAGTGGTTAAGCGCTCAGGTGCGAGATTGAAAGGTCCTGGGTTCGAATCTCGTGAGGTGGGATCGTGGATGCGCACTGCTCAGGAGTCTCACAATAGGATGAAACGACCGTCAAGTGCTTCCAGGTTTTCCATGATGGTCTAGCTTCAATTGATTCATGATCTCAACTATATAAAATTACTGAAATCTCCACAAAACCCCCTTCTGAAAAACATATTTACCACTCATTAACAGATACATTACATTGTGATGTAAAAACAAGAAAAAAAAAGAGAACTGAATTAACATTTCTCTTAATCAAAGTCTTTATGATAAGCAGAGATGGATAGTGGCTAGCAGTGGAATCCACGACGCGCTTTTCGTCCTATTTGGGACTCGTCAGCTGGATGTACCTACATCCCAGAGTTGATGTTCACTCTGGGACTCAAACCCAGTACCCTCGCTTCAAACGCCATCACGTTATCCACTCGGCCACTGAGTCCTGATAGCCACTTGCTTGTGCGATGGGGTGAAGTTTAAATTCATTCAGTATTGTTCGTTTGAATCTTCCCATCGATTTGTTAGGACTGCAACTGGTCAGTCTCTAATTGGCATATGTGCATACCGTGCATATTGCCTCGATATAGCCTTAATTCACAAGCATGGTAAGCAGAGATGGATATCCATCTTTATGATTTTTCATGAGATGAGATAAAAATTTAGAGCCCCATTCACAATTTCTAGTCGTTAAGTTAACATAAATAAAAAATTTAATCGATCTATGAATTTAAATTCAATATCTGGTTTCATCAATTTTCTTACCTGGTTACTCTGAAAGTGATACTTTAAATATATAAATTTTAATGGTTTCTATCGAAAAATTAAAAAAAAATAAAACTAAATATGAAACTCAGAAAAAAAAAGTTTCTTGTAAATAAACTTATTATCAAATTGAACATTTGTTGCTAAACATTCATGTGAAATCGTAAAACTATACTCTGCAAGACAATGTGCACACTAAGTAAACATACATTTGTTCAATGAATAACAACACTTCAATACACACTATTCTTGTTTGACAGTTCATTTCATTTAAATTTTGTACTTTTCAAGTGTGAACAATAACGAACCTAAATAGAATGAGTTGGAAAAATGGTCAACAAGTCATATAATGTTTGAAATTGGAAATGTTGACGATTAAGTTTCAATTCAGTAGTGTTAATATATCGTGCTTATCGGCGAATCTGAGGAACCCAGTATGAGGCCGTAGGTACGCAATGGAAATCTATTTCAAACATACTTTAAGTTTAAGTAATATTATGTGGAATTACTTACATACTTACTTACGCCTGTTACCTCTTGGGGAGGAGAATAGACTGCCTACCATCACTCTCTCTCTCCTCTTGTCCACACTGTCAAACGCCTTCTCATAGTCGATGAAGTTGATGTATAAGTGATGAGTTCCACGCAACAAATTGTTTAACGATGATCCGTAATATCGCAATTTGGTCTGTACACAATTGATTATACAGAATAATGGTAAACTATTCAAATCATTGTAATTTTCAAGAATATTTGATTATTTAGCTAAATATATTTTTGATGTCATTTTTAAACAACAAAGAAAACAGAAGGGGTTTTGTAGAGATTCAGTATTTTCATAGTTGAAAACGTGAGCCAATTGAAGCTAGACCATCATAGAAAACCTGGAAGCACTAAATGGCCGTTTCGTCCCATTGTGCAACTCCTCAGCAGTGCGCGTCCACGACCTCACCTCGCGAGATTCGAAACCAGGACCTACCAGTCTCGCGCCAGAGCACTTAACCGATAGGCTTATACCCATCAAAACATTGGATTTTGATTTAGTTGCTCATAAGTTATATAGTTCTTGACTGATAGACTCTGGCGCGAGACTGGTAGGTCCTGGGTTCGAATCTCGAGAGGCGGGATCATGGATGCGCACTGCTGAAGAATCCCATAACAGGACGAGACGGCCGTCCAGTGCTTCCAGGTTTTCCATGGTGGTCTAGCTTCAATTGACTCATGATTTCAACCATATATATATAAATTACTTAAAATCTCCACAGAAAACCCCCTTATATAGCTCCATTTAATAATAGTGATTCTAACTAAAATAGAGAGAAGTTCGGTTGAACATGTTTTTCACTCTAATTTGGTATTTCTGTAAAATACTTTCAGTTATCATAATGAGTATAATGAATTTTGATTAGTATAAGCATTCATTAGTCAATTTGAATAATTATCATTCAATCCCATCAATAAGTATTTCAAATAATTCACGGATAAATGACTGCTCACTGAAATTTCACTTCAGTAATTTATATTGTCTAGTCATTCAAAACAACACAGTTGCCTATAGCTCACTAGTTTTCTCACAGTTGAAATCATGATTCGAGTTTAGCTAGACAACTTTTGAAAACCTGGAAGCACTAAACGGCAGTTTCATTCTTTTATGAGATTCCTCAGTACGATCTCACACACTTGTCCTCATGTGCAAACGCTTGAACTCTAGAAACCAAAGCCGGTATTCAACAGTATTAATAATTAAGTTCAATCAATCTATGATCTTGCCCAACCCTTCTATAGTTTTAACAATTTTCTAGTTTCTCAACAAACTGGAGATATTTAACAGATAAAAGTAATTATTTCTTCATCGCCTTGCAACTATTAAAAATATCAAATACAGATTTAATGTTTGTCATTTTATGCTGGATTTAGAAAAAATAAAGTGTTTTAACTTATGGCTTTGTAACGTAATGATATCGTCGATCAGAGAACAGTGAATTATCGACCGGAACAATGACGCGTAAACCCGTACGAGCAATCTGGAGTCCTTATCGGTCCTCCTCCCTCCATAGCTCTGCCTGTAAAGTCCAGAATATCAATCCCAGCCTCCGTGATATGAATCATATATTTCAAAAATATTGTATTGAAATGTATTGAAATATAACCTAATCTTAACTGTAGGATTGAAATATAAAATGTTAATAAACTATATTAACTGATATTTCGATTAGTCAATCTAACTTAATGTATAAAAAATGAATCCATCTTTATGGGATAAAATAATTGTATGGAAATATAATAATTTCCACTTACCTACTCACGCCTGTTATTCTCAATGGACAATAGGTCGCCAACCAACATTCTCCAATCCACTATGTCCTTTCTAGTTCTATCCAATTTTTGTTCATTTTTTTCATGTTTGTCTCCATTTCTTGGCGTAATGTGTTCTTTGGTCTTCCTCTTGTCATTCCTTTATCATTCCATATAGTAATTGACTTTGTTTCAACATTTTTTCAATATTATTGACTTAAGAAATGTTAGTTTTCTGGTAAAAAAGAAAACGCTAACCAGAAAACTAACAATTCTTAAGTCAATAATATTGGATAAATGTTGAACCAAAATCAGTCATTATATGGGATGATAAGGTATTATAAGGTTTACAAATATTAAAAGGGTATGAATTAACTTCCAAATTAAAATAAACAGATTTTTATTCACTGATATGATAAACTTATCATTTTACAAGTTGATCATTTAGATTCAATAGCTGCGTAGGTCGGAATTTGTTAGGTGTCTCGTATTTTTAATCGATTATTTCAATATGTATGCATGAAATAGCCCAACCGACAATAAAAGTAAGCCAATTAAGGTTCATGTTACATGTTACTTGGATCAGAGATATCACTATATCATAAGCAGAAAGTAAATTCTGAGTGTACGGTACTACAATCTGATCTTGGTTAATAACTTAGATCATTCAATATTGATGATCTAGTTCACAATGACTGAAAATCTCCATTAAAAACTTCCAACCAGAGAACATATCACCAACAGAAGTATTTGCTTTACGAAACGTTTTATTTATTAATTGTAATATTCACAGTCCCTTTTATTGCTTTTGTAAGTATTTTATATTATATAGATATCATATTTACGTTTTGAAATTTTTGTTTTGTATACTGTCTTCCAGAAACGTTTGATGATAAGACGCCGTCTTGTTAACATAAACTAAACTAACATTATAATGTGAAGGTGATTTTGGTCATGGACGAACATTAACTGAACAAAATATTAAGTACTAAGCATTAGACAATATGACGAAAAAGTCCAATTCGTGGTTTTCACTGCTAGTCATAATCTATGTGTCTCGATATAAACAAAGGGAAATGCAAGACTCTCCGATACAATACAACATGTACCAATCGAATTAGACTTGACGGAGAAGCTTTGGAGGGTGTGGAAACCTTTACATATCTGGGCAGCATCATCGATGTACACGGCGGATCTCATGCAGATGTGAGGGCGAGGATCGGCAAAGCAAGAGCAGCATATTTACAATTGAAGAACATCTGGAACTCAAAACAATTGTCAACCAACACCAAGATCAGAATTTTCAATACAAATGTGAAGACAGTTCTACTGTATGGGGCGGAGACGTGGAGAAACACGAAAGCCGTCATCCAGAAGATACAAGTGTTTATTAACAGTTATCTACGCAAGATACTTTGGATCCGTTGACCAGACACTATCAGCAATAACCTACTGTGGGAGACAACAAACCAGATTCCATCTAGTGGAGGAAGAAATCAGGAACAAGTATTGGAAGTGGATGGGACACACATTGAGGAAAACACTTAACTGCGTCACAAGAAAAGTCCTCACATGGAATTCTGAAGGCCAAAGGAGGAGAAGAAGACCCATGAACATATTACGCCGAGAAATGTAGACAGACATGAGAAGAATGAACAAAAAATGGATAGAACTAGAAAAGAAGGCTCAGGACAGAGTGGGTTGGAGAATTCTGGTCGGCGGGGGTAACAGGCGTAAGTAAGTAAGTAAGCATAATCTATGTATTTTAATTAACGTTTTTTGACAGCGTTCAACTTTCTTCAGAGATTAGAAACAATCTTTGAATTTAAATAGTTACGGTAGATCACCCAAATAAATAACGCAGTTGAAAGTTATAAGTTGATTGTGAAGAAGATTTAAACAATTTTTAATAGTTAAAATAGAAGTAACCTCAAATAAGATCTACTAACTTATACAAGATTTGTGTTATTTCCTTGATTTTATATATAAGAATAATACTGATTGAGTTAATTTAAGTTACTGGTTATAATGGGAAGCAATAGAATATCTGAAAATATTTACGTCTAAAAGTAAATCTAAACATACTTAAAGGGAATGCTTTAAAATAATTAATTAGTTCTATATGACATCTATTTGTATGTTTGGTTTACGTGTATTTTTCCTTTTCGAATCCTCCCAATGATGTTTATGACTGCAATTAATCAGTCTCCTTTAACATATGTGCTACTGTATAGGGAGCTTTGATATTAACATTAGGTAAAAAGCAGTTTCACGTAGAGATGGATGATGGCTTATTGTGGAATTCAGGACGCACGTTTTATCCTTTATGAGCTTCGTCAGCTGGATTTGCATGCATAGTATTTTTCGTTTGATGTCTTATTTAATCTAAGTAGTAATGCACCAGACAATAGTAAGCAGTCATCAAACGTTATCATAAGGTTAGAATTAATATATGTTATATGCCTTGCTAAACATTTATAATTTATTACATATAAATGAAAATAAATGCTTGAGAGATGAGTTGAGATTTGCGGCTTTAGAAATCAGTCACTCTATTTTCACTATGTGGTTGTGGAGGTTGATGAGTTTTTATTGAGATCATGAAGATCATGAAAACCTGGAGGCAATGGACGGTCGTTTCGTCCTAGTATGCGACTGCATATCAATAAAGCATCCATGATCTCGCACACGAGACTCGAACCATGGATCTTTGGTTACGCACGCGAACGCTAAATCTCTATTTAATGGCAGATGTAAAAACAAAACACACCTGATTATATATTGTATACACATGAACTGCATAGCATAATAAGGTTTTACTTATTTTGACCTAATATTTTCGACTTTGGATGACAAAATAGCAAACATGATCCTTTTCAGTTGAATGTATTAAAACGAATCTTACAGAATAGCATAAATTCATACTAAGTTTTTCATATTTTATTATGATCATTGATCAATTCTATTAGTTATCCAAGATGAACTTTCTGAAATACCTTTTTTCTTTCTTTTATTAATGATAATGAAATGATATTTTTCATCTTCAAAAAAAACTGTTTATAAAACATTTTCAATGTATGGTGTAGTTGTCAAGAGAAAAACAACAGCAACCGAAATACCACACATAATTGATTGGATTTCTGTTAGTTGAAAAGATATTTGTCCAAGAAATTTTTTTTCAAAATTTGAAAATTCGGTTATCTTAGACGGAAAACAAATTATTGATCATATGAAATATGCCAAATAATGTTAGATAAAATATGGTTTGATAGAAGCTTGTTTTTTTATATAAAAAGAACTATAGAGTTCGTTTTTGAATGCCCCAATATGTGACTAATAATTTACAGTTGATTGATCACTGGGTGGAGATCAGTGTCTGTTATATAATAGCGAAGACATGAGTACAGGTAACTTCCGGGACCTATTAGTAGACGATTATTCTATATATATATTTATTGTATAACTATTGAGTAATTAGATTATGTATATCTATATTCATCTTATTACAAGCTTCATTTCGACCTATGTATTATTACTGTACGACTTACTGTTCCCAAATTATGTTCAGTTTATTGATTATTGTATCCCACATTCACAGTCACATTTGGCTTGATCTTGTACAAATATTATTTTGTATTTTGTGGATTGATGTGGTCTGTCTGTCTGGTATATAAACCGAGTATGCTTGAAGTGGATGATTCGCATAGATTCGCATAGCGGAGGGTGCGATTGGTTTTCGGGACTCGATTGGAAGGGCTAGGCGGATAGGGGGCCAATAAGGACGCTAGTCTGCTCATACCAGTTGAACGTCATTGATTTGTCACAGTGTTGAGATCGGAAAAGTCGTATTTCGATTGGTGGGTAATTCACGCGATAAAAGCCGGACATGAAATAATAACGAATTAACATTACGTCTTATATTTTTCATAAAGTCACAACAAATTGGTGACGGCTTTTTTTAAAGTCATATTCGTCATGTATGTCATATCCTTCTTAGTGTAAATCGAATCATGTCGACTAAGATGCAATGTAGACACTAATCTAGGTGACTCGACATTGCGTGTCAGTCACTGCCCGGATAACTCAGTGATAACGTCTCTGACTGTGAAGCTGAGTGACACGGGGTCAAATCCGTCAGGGAGCATCAGTTCCCTTAAGAATACAGGTACACCTTGCTGACGAGTGCCAAGTTGTACCAAACCTAGGTCCAGGGTTTCCTGTTGATTACTTCCGATCACCATTTTAACTAATAATTTGTATGTAGCAAAATGAATTTCGTTTAAATAAACAAGAATTTTTTTTAAATCATGTGGTTTTAATGTTTATTTAATCTTCGAAAAATGTAGAAAATCAAGAGAAAAACATAAATTATCAGTCGATAGAATATATATTGATACACAGAAAACAAAATCGTCGAACAGGTAAATAGACGTTTAGTTTATTTCGATAATGTAATAAGAAGACGAAGATTATCAGAACTATGTGATATATTAGCGCAATACATTTCGAACAATCTGATCACACATATACTTGTTAAGAACATTTATATATAAAAATAAAAGGTCAACTAGACTGGTAATAAGGTTAAGAAATAGACAAGGATAATAATGATAAAATAATGTGAAAACAACTTGACACCTAATCACTCTGGATAATAAGCATTTATTACCAGGGTAGGTTTAAGGAGAGAACAAACTGTTTTTGAATACACAAGGGGGGTTTGAATTTTCGTATGGCTAAGGCTTCAATAAACCTCAGTATACGCCCTTTTACACTTTTAAACAACACAACAAAAGCTGAGTTAAGATCAATCTTATGACCTGTTTCAATTATATGTTAGCAACAGAG
>NC_031500.1:6642297-6652292 GCF_000237925.1 Schistosoma mansoni
TAAGAGTAGAGGATAAACATCCATCATCCTCTGTTGCTAAACATATAATTGAAACAGGTCATAAGATTGATCTTAACTCAGCTTTTGTTGTGTTGTTTAAAAGTGTAAAAGGGCGTATACTGAGGTTTATTGAAGCCTTAGCCATACGAAAATTCAAACCCCCCTTGTGTATTCAAAAACAGTTTGTTCTCTCCTTAAACCTACCCTGGTAATAAATGCTTATTATCCAGAGTGATTAGGTGTCAAGTTGTTTTCACATTATTTTATCATTATTATCCTTGTCTATTTCTTAACCTTATTACCAGTCTAGTTGACCTTTTATTTTTATATATAAATGTTCTTAACAAGTATATGTGTGATCAGATTGTTCGAAATGTATTGCGCTAATATATCACATAGTTCTGATAATCTTCGTCTTCTTATTACATTATCGAAATTTATCAAAGGGACTAATTGCTTTAAGTTTAGTTTATTGTCGACATATATTTCCATTCAGTTCTATAAATTTGTTTAATAAGTAAAGTTAATTTACTGTTATTTTGTACAGGTTATAATATAAGTCGTCCAGTATTTTACATTACACTACATATCAAGCACTTTTTATGTATATATATAGAAGATTCAATCTTAAAAACATTGATTATAAATTTGACACATGATCTACTGATTGTTTTTTCGATACTTATTTATTTATTTATTTAGACACATAAATGTTGGTACAAGGGGGCGCCATATATATATGCGCCTCACAAATCTCGTTTGATTTGTGTGAGGGCTATGATGCTGCCCAGGTGCCCAGACCGCAACAGGTGGTTTCCCTACAGGGGCCACATCCAGAGACTTTGACCTGAAGGTCTGATCTACAAGTCAGTGGAGCATCATAAGGAGATGCAGTCCTATGGTAGCCGGTGACCAACGATTGATTCATACGCCATTTGTTCCCTCAGGATACTGGAGCCAGCCCATGTGCATCAATGGTTTGGAATGAGGGTTTTCCAACTACCCTTAGGTGGACCCTCCGTGTTCACCAACCCGGTTAAAGCGTCGGACATTCACTTTTCGTCCTCTCAATGCCATGAGAAGGCAGTGAGTAGGACTTCCGTGGAAGAGGATGTATAATCAAATGTTTATCACAAAAATTTGCATTTGACTATTGTAGTGGATTATAATTTATTTTCTGCATTAAATACATCATTATATACCCCATAATTTAGTTGAAACACCTCAACGCTTGTTTTGTGTGCATTTTATTACGAATAAAAATTCTTTTCGAAAACAATCTAAATATCTTCAACTCCCATAATTCCAACCAGAAAATCTACCAGATATTCAACAAGAATCTAAGATTGTTGTAAAAGAATGAAGAATGTTTAATAGTAGTAAAAAAGTAAAATGGTTGTCCTAGACTAGAAGATAAACTTAGATTAGGCCATTAACTCAATGAGAATACAAATCATTATAATAAACTGACTAGATTATCTGTAAAATGGACGGAAACGAAAGTAAGAAAAAAAAAATGGCCAATATATGAAGATATAGAAACGAGGAGATTGTATCAATCTACAATGTACTTTTATATTTGAGAATTTATCCGAAAGTAGATCAATTTCATTAGTCAATAGGTAAAGAAGTTTTACTATCACTCAATTTAGTAAGTCAATAGTTTACATCCATAATATCTTATTGGAAATATCTTGAATATGCTACGTTTAGTAAATTGTGTTTCATAGAACTATATATCTAGATTTAGAAAACTAAGGAGAAGAAAAATGTTAAATTTCATTGTTATGACTGAATCTTACTGCTTAAATAGATGGCAATAGTTTACTCCTTTCCTTACATTCTGTTTTTATGAAACTATACCAATCAATATTTTACTCTCTGAACAGTTCACATTAATATCTGTTATACCTGGATATCACTTTTTTTTGTACATATTTTCTCTTGATCTCTGTGATAAGGCGGTGTACCCATTCTTTAAAAGAATTTTAGTTTCAGATACTTAAAAAGAATAAATATATGTATGAACTATTTCGGCCTGACTTTGTTGTCAAGAAATAAATCCATAAATTAGTTTGATTTTTTCAGTTAATGGGAATCGATGTAAATATTTTTGTTTCCACGTACATTCAACAGAATGTTAAAGTGATTCTAGAATAAGGTTTTCTTTGTAGTTTTCATCATGAAATATCTGAACATCGAAAACTAGAAATCGTTGGATAAGTATCTAATTCTCGTATGACGTTGCGTAGTAGCAAAAACATTGAACATCTTGATAGGGATCGAACCTAGGACATTTGAGTCTTTCAAGGAGCACAAATTTTTAGAACATTTAGCTGATGTCTGATAGTTTACATAGTAAACATTAATCAGTCAGTGGCATTTCATAAGATTATGTTCCAATATCATTGAGATGGGTAAATGTTTCACTTCCGACATGGTTAAAATCCAGTTTAAACTTTACATAATGTAATGTTTTATAGGGTGAATAATAATAGCACAATACAAGAACCATTTAGTCTCAATTGATAACTATATATTATTATTTATAGTTATATAATATACCTTTATGAGCCAGGGCAATCTTGCACTGGTTTTCAGGACAACCAGACACCATCCAGACTTTCACGCGGCAACCCAAACAGTACAACTCAATCCCATTTAACAGAAGAGCCAGACATTTCCCAGGCTTAACCCAAGCAGTACAGCTCAATCCCGCCCGGTAGGAGAACCAGACACTATATAGGCATCAACGCTACAATCCGAACAGTACAGCCCAATCTTGTGGCGCAACCACTCAGATACCAAACACCCTGGTGGACCAGATAACTGTATGTACTTTACGTATTTTTTTGATAATATTCTTTTCTATTAGTAGTATGAAAATAGTAGAATGATTACGAAATTAATGGAAAAGCTTTTTTCATAAATTAAGTAAATTTTCAACTGTATTAATGATCACCATCGAATTTTTTAAAGTATTCCCATTGAAAATATATAAAGGTAGTTTAATAGAAAGTCTTATCTACTCAACGTTACCAACTACTTAAATCTTGTTATCAAAATGTTTTTATTACGGATGAAAGAATACTGACCAAAAGTATACGTTGTTTCACAGTAGTAATTTACACAATGATCTTCAAAAAATAGGGCAAAATAGGCAGTTTATGAGCTTTATCCATTCTAACATTGAGTAAGAGTTCTACTTTCATGGATATTTGAAACTTCCATCAAAGGATACTTTATACAATATAACAAGATAGAAACGATTAACTTAGTTGAGATCGTATTTAGACTAAAATGATAGAGCTATCAATCGGATAGTGTGGAAATAACATATACTTTTCCTATATATATATATTACAGAAAAAGCCTTGTCAAACCCGTTTTACATTTAAAATATCCAAATCATACTTCATAAAGTTTTCAGCTTTAGTAAATTATACACGTTAATGATTTCAATACATTACCAAATGATACAACATTGAAACATAGAAACAACAGTGCGAACCAGATATGAAAAAGAACACATTCTGTTATATCCTAGAGAAGACATGAGTACGGGTAACTTCCGGGACCTATTAATGGACGATTATTCTATATATATCCTTATTGTTTAACTATTGAGTAACTAAATTGTGTATATCTATATTCATCTTATTACAAGCTTCATTTTGACCGATTGATTATTATTATACGAATTACTGTTCCTAAATTATATTCAGTTTATTGATTATTGTATCCCACATTCACAGCCTCATTTGGCTTGATCTTGTACAAACATTATTTTCTATTTTATGATGTGATGTGGTCTGTCTATCTGGTATGTAAACAGAGTATGCTTGGAATAAATGATTCGTATAGCGGAAGCTGCAATTAATGTTCTGGACTCAATTAGAAGGGCTAGGCGGACAAGGGACCAAATAGGGAGGCTTGACTACTCATACTGGTCGGATGTCACTGATTTGTCACAGTGTTAAGATCGGAAAAGTCGTATTTTGATTGATGGATGATTCATGTTATAAAAGCCGGACATAAAATCATAACGAATTGGATACGCCCTATTTTTTATGAAGCCATAACAAATTGGCGAAGGCCTTTTTGTAAAGTCACAGCACATTCCATGGCTGTATTTTCTAAATTTTATATGTATCCCATTCAATTCAATTGATATTGTTTGCCTGAATCTTCCCATTGATTTTTAGGACTGCTATTGATCAGTCTCTTATTGACATATGTGCATACTGTATGTATTGCCTCAAAATAGCCTTAATTCACAAGCATTGTATTTAACTTCATTGTAACAGGAACTCCTGATCTCACATATAATCTAACTCGAGACTTTCAAGTCTCAAATTTCTTATCAGTATCTGGTTTATTAATTTCAATTGTAAATTACTATTATAGGTTCCTTTTTTGAAAAAGTGAATTTTTATTAATACTGATACATGATCATTTCATTTAAGGATCAAACAACAACAACAACAAAAAGATAAAAACGAGTGATTTATTTACCATCTAAATATCAATTCATAGTAACCTCATTTTGTTATAAACTATTTCAAATGTGGAACAAATTGCAATCTATTCAGTTTTAAGTAATAAGTATTATTATTATTATTATTAACCTTCTATACAAACTCTATTGTTTATAACCAAATACATGGATATGAATTTAAAACAATCATACTTTTAGATGTAATCTTGCTCAATTATTTTGTTTGTTTTTTTGTTTTTCTGTATTATTTAATGTTTACTTATTTTCAGGACATAATTTGTTCCAAATGATCATGTGATTACAACTAGTATCATTTTTTGAATAGATAGTTTTGAAGGTATAAATCTGTGAAAAAAATTTGTTGAATTTCTATGCTTATTATGAATTTGCCTCAGCGCATTGCTGAGGAGTGCCATAATAGGACGAAACGGCCGTCCAGTACTTCCAGGATTTTCATGGTGATCTATCTTCAATTGACTAACGCTTTCAACTGTGAAAATACTAAATCTCTACAAAACCCCTTCTAAAAATACATTAGATTTCAGAACTATAAGCAAAGATGGACAGTGGCTAGTAGGGGAATCCAGGACGAGCGTTTTGTAACTGAGTGGATAACGTGATGGTGTTTGAAGCGAACGGTACTGGGTTTGAGTCCAAGAGTGAACATCAACTCTGAGATGTAGGTACATCCAGCTGGTGAGTTCAAATAGGACGAAACGCGCGTCCTGGATTTCACTGTTAGCCACTATCCATCTTTGCTTACAATAATAAGACAGTTGTTCAATGATATTTGTTTCATTGATGTTAACTCTAGAAATCATGACAATTTGTAATAAAAATTACTTCTGGTACAAAGGTGATAAGTCTTGCTGATTGAACGCTAAACTTGTATCCTAAGCTAGCCTCGTAACCCTCAAGCTAGAATTACACGGTGACTTGAACAGGAGGGAAAAGGCGCAAAATATACGAGAAGCACTTTACTCCAAAGGTTCATTTATGAACAGAAAATAAAGGGTTTTAAAGTATTTTAGAAGTCCTTGGGTTTTCCTGAAGATTCTAGAATGCTACTAAACATAGAAGCAGTGTAGTAATCAGCCAATCAGAAAATCTACATGTGACTTTTCACTTTCGTGATGTTTCTAGCAAAACATCTAGTCAAATACTGATTGGATAAAATGCTTCTTAGTGTTTCCTGAGCCTGTCATGTCTATTGCAAGAAATTTTCAGGATCGCCCCAACAAAAAGCCTTACAAAATCACTTAAATATTCAGTTTTTATAGCCAGTAGTGAATTTAATTCTAATAGAAATGATTTTTTATCAGTTTCATCATCACAGTCACATGGATGATTTTCGAAATCGCAGTTCGTTTAATACAATAATGGTATTCGTATCGTTGATTAATACTTTAAGATAAGTGTAGTATTGAATTAGTTCAGTTTCCAACAAAAGTGTACATTCAAAGCGATTTTTACAATCTTTACCTGTTAATTAATTAAAATAATATAGGCTCTCTATACATGTATATTTGAAGAAACTTCACTTTGGTAAGATTATATATGTAGGTCATCCATGTACCTTAAAGATAATGTGCTTGCTGCAAGATATGAGAGTCCTTGACTTGATAAATGGCAGGGTCGAGAATGAATATATATATGTGATCCCAAAGTAAAAATGAAAAGCTTTTCATGATAGTATCGACCAGATAACAAAAAGCAATTTCATCTGATTTTCTTTAATAAGTACTAAAACCATAAACTTTACTTGGTTTGTAGGTTTGTTTATCTAGATTCAGCGTGGTATGTGGCCCATTCGTACTTTATAAACTGCATTCATCTTATCGATAAGATTATCATTTATTAAAATATATCAGATAAAGTGTATAAGTGACTGAATTAATAGATGGAATAATGCACTTTGGAAAACTTTACCTTCAATTAGTCCTGTTTGATGGATCGCCATCACATAAGTTCATGCTAAAAGCTAAATGCTAGTAATTAAAGGTCATATCAGATAAGAGTGATATGTTATTTCTGGGTCGAGTGATCTTTTAAAATGAATACTGAATAAGAAATATGTTTGTAGTCCTATGTAAAACCTTTCTCCATATATCTTCTATATTAGACTAAATTTTGCCATTTTAAAAAGGAATATTTCTTTCCATCCTAAACCAAAATTTAGAAATTTTACTGAATGCGATAATCTCAACCATTTGTATGTGTCCTGATGGTTATTGTGAAAGAACTAAACTGTTAATTATTTAAACATCTTCGTAGGATATATGCGGCGTTTGAATGAACCAATGATTCCTTTGGATTGATGACAGCTTGAGTTTGAACTCCAAACACAGAACATTCGTTCGTGCTCATCTAGTACTTCTTGATTAAGATGCGTTATTGCTGGGATTACTAGTTTATACTATAATTCAAATACTTCTAACTATCACATTATAACAAACCAGCGATCGGTCTAAATCTAATTACCTGAAGTGGAAAGGCCAATTTTATTTAAATAACATAACGTGTAGGCCTAATGGTCAACAGTTCCTCATTAACGTAGTGTATTCAACATAGATTTTGTTGGATAGTTATAAATGTACTCAATTGTAATAAATGTTAAGTTGTATCATGAAAGTAAATCAATTAAAGACTCTGAGACTTTGTTTACAGTTACAGTCTTACTAAATCAGTAACATTTCCAAGTTTGGTTTCTGTTTAAATAAATAAGCAATACAGCTTTAGACCTGTTTATGACTTTATTATGAATGAAGTTAGTGAATGTGACTCATAAACCTGGAAATGGGCAAACAAATATGTCACAACAATGGAGTTTTATCAGTCCTTGTTGATAAGTGGACGTTATGTTCTAGTTTACAAGTGAACATTAGCATTAGAATCCAATAACGTTTACATAATCAGTTCTATATAGGACACTATCTCAAATATAATTCTCAAAGAAAGTTTACAGACAATGTGAAGCATAGTTACATAAAATTCCGGCTAGCACAGGAATCCAAGATTGGTGTATCGTTGTTTTTGGAACACGTCAGTAGTATGTATCTGTATCCCAGATTTAATTATTTCAACGTCACCTTAAAAGTTTGTGGTGGTCAGTATTCGATATTATCCTTAGACTTCGTCTATTGTTCGTCCTGATAACCGTTACTAGATAACGCCCCAACGGCGTATAAATCGGAAGATGAATACGAAGTGTTAATTGCGTTTATTATTGAACCACGCACAGATATCCAAAATTACAGGCACGTTAAGCAAGCATGAAAGAGTAGTGCCGTAAAGCAAGCGAGTGAGCGTGCAAGTCGAATGAGCCGGCGAATGATCGAGTCAGTAAACGAGTCAACGAGTCAACGGGTAAACGTGTGAACGAGTGAACGAGTCAGTTAGTCAACATGCCAACGAGTCAACGAGTTAGATTAAAGTGTACAAATATATACGTAGTGAAATGAATGAGTCATCGAATCAATTAAGCGATTAGTAGTAAGGCTACCAGAATGAATATATGCGTAGGCAGTAAGCAATGCTCAAGCGTACATAATAAAAGTACAATCTTATAGATAGGTTGTTATTGTACGGATGATTGTCCGTTAAATAAGTTAACAAAAGAGCTTAACCAAATTAGATACGAATAAACTCAATTGTACGTGAGCTGCTATACGTTATTTTACGTAAACAATGTTATGGGGTAAGTTTAAATAAAACTCCGCCTGTAGCTCCTCCAGGGGCTACTGCCGGTCCCAAGCCCGGGTAAAGGAGGAGGGTTGGGCATGGGGTTAGCGACCCCATCCCGTAGAAAATCAACTCGCTAAAAAAACGCTATCCAGAAAAAATCATTCAAACCATTCAAACTCTGCCCTGGGAGTAGAAGGAAAAATGACGTCTCATGATGAAAGCCGAGTTCCTTCGGAAGTCATGAGGCCGATGCACCTTCTTACAACCAGAGCGACAATTTTTATAGGTACATGGAATGTCCGGACAATGTGGGAGACCGGCAGAGTCTTCCAAATTTCTGCGGAAATGAGGAAATACAACCTGGAAGTGCTTGGAATCAGTGAAACACATTGGACGCAGGTAGGACAACAACGACTGTCTTCAGGGGAACTTCTGTTATACTCCGGTCATGAAGAAGAAAATGCCCCACATACACAAGGAGTGGCACTGATGCTGTCTAGAAAAGCACAAAATGCACTTATAGGATGGGAATCTCATGGACCGAGGATCATCAAAGCCTCCTTCAAAACAAAGAGAGAGGGCATTACAATGAACATCATCCAATGCTATGCGCCGACCAACGACTACGATGAAGACGCTAAAAACCAATTCTACGATAGGCTGCAGTCAATCTTCGAGAAGTGCCCAACCAAGGACCTGACCATTCTAATGGGAGATTTCAATGCCAAGGTTGGAAAGGATAACACTGGATACGAAGACGTCATGGGACAACATGGACTGGGAGGAAGGAACGAAAACGGTGAGAGATTTGCAAACCTATGTGCCTTCAATAAACTGGTCATAGGTGGCACCATATTCCCACACAAAAACATACACAAAGCCACTTGGATTTCACCGGATCACACTACACAAAATCAAATCGACCATGTCTGCATCAACAAAAAGTTCAGGAGGACGATGGAGGATGTGAGAACCAGAAGAGGAGCTGATATAGCATCCGATCACCATTTGCTGGTCGCCAAGATGAAACTAAAACTCAAGAAGCACTGGACAATGGCGCGGACAACATCACAAAAGTTTAACACGGCCTTTCTTCGAGATGCTGACAAACTAAACGAATTTAACATAGCCCTCAGCAACAGGTTCGAGGCCTTTCATGACCTACTCAATGGAGAGGGAACCACCATAGAGAGCAGCTGGAAAGGTATCAAGGAGGCAATCGTCTCAACATGTCAGGAGGTTCTGGGCCAAAAGAAGCACCATCACAAGGAATGGATCACTGTTGGTACACTGGATAAAATTGAAGCAAGGAGGAACAAGAAGGTAGCAATCAATATCAGCCGAACAAGAGCAGAAAAAGCCAAAGCACAAGCCGAATACACAGAGGCAAACAAGCAAGTGAAGAGGAGAATCAGGACCGACAAACGTAAATATGTGGAAGATTTAGCGATGACAGCGGAAAAGGCTGCAAGAGAGGGAAACATGAGACAACTGTATGATACAACAAAGAAACTTGCTGGAAATTACCGTCAACCAGAAAGACCAGTGAAAAACAAGGAAGGCAAAGTAATCAACGATATTGAAGAACAACGAAACAGGTGGGTAGAACACTTCAAGGAACTCTTGAATCGACCAGCTCCACTGAACCCACCCAACATCGAAGCAGCACCCACAGACCTCCCAATCGATATTGGCCCACCAACAATTGAAGAGATCAGCATGGCCATTAGACAAATCAAGAGTGGCAAAGCAGCGGGACCAGACAACATCCCAGCAGAGGCACTGAAAGCAAATGTAACAGCAACTGCCAAGA
>NC_031500.1:6652492-6679648 GCF_000237925.1 Schistosoma mansoni
CTCAAAACAATTGTCAACCAACACCAAGGTTAGAATTTTCAATACAAATGTCAAGACAGTTCTTCTGTATGGGGCAGAGACGTGGAGAACTACGAAAGCCATTATCCAGAAGATACAAGTGTTTATTAACAGCTGTCTACGCAAGATACTTCGGATCCGATGGCCAGACACTATCAGCAACAAGTTACTGTGGGAGACAACAAATCAGATTCCAGCGGAGGAAGAAATCAGGAAGGAGCGCTGGAAGTGGATTGGGCACACTTTGAGGAAATCACCCAATTGTGTCACAAGACAAGCCCTCACATGGAATCCTGAAGGTCGAAGGAGAAGAGGAAGACCAAAGAACACATTACGCCAAGAAATAGAGACAGACATGAGAAGAATGAACAAGAACTGGAAGGAACTAGAAAAGAAGGCCCAGGACAGAGTGGGTTGGAGAAAGCTGGTCGGCGGCCTATGCTCCATTGGGAGTAACAGGCGTAAGTAAGTAAGTAAGTAAGTAAGTAAGTTTAAATAAACATGAAGAGAGTAAATGTATCGTAATTCATAAAAGAACCGAACTTCTGATATATTATCTTTGGCTTCCTCTACATTATAAGTTGTCACTACTAGGAAGACTAGAAATTAGATCATTCTTGTTATTCATGTTGAAAATAAAAGTATTGTGTCTAAATGAATGTATCCTAATGACCTAACACAATCAGGAGTCATGAATGGATTAGTGTTGGACCACCATTGAAAACCTGGAAGCATTGGACGGCCGTTTTGTCCTAGTATAAGACTCTTCAGCAGTGCGCATCCACAATCCCGCCTCACGAGATTCAAACCCAAGACCTACCAGTCTCACGTCAGAGCGATTAACCAGAATAAAATCGAGTTAGCTTTATAGGTGTTTGTTTAGTAAAAGTGAGTATAGATTAATCATAAATTATGACTGAAGAAATATCCAAGGTATAACTGTTTCATGTAATTTTAAGAAAATGGCAGAATTTTATTAGGATATAACAGGAAGCTTTCAACATGTATTAGTGAAGATTTTCAAAATATAAAAATGGAGGTTAGATTTGTGTGCAAAAACGTATGACAGTTTCCAGTGTTTTTTTTAAGAAATCACTTTACAGTCTGACAGTTGCCTAGTTACTCGTTTAGATATCTTTGTGTGACTTATTTTCAGATAGTAATTTACTCTTATTGAATTGGTAATTTATGAAAGTTATGCAACTACTTTGTTAATCATTTTACTTAATTACTAGCTGAACACCAAGAAATCAAGTTAATATACAGTATATAAGCAACCGTAATAATAAACTCAGGCACTAGCTATATTACAAAATCTATATTCTGTAAGTCCGTAGACAGAATAATATTTAATCTCCATCCAACTCTGTCCTGAGCAATCCTTTCCAGTTGCTTTCAGTTGCTCTTCATCCTTTTCAAGTCTGAAGTGTTTTTTTCGGCCATTCACTTTTCCGCTTTCCTTCAGGATTCCAAGTTAGAGCTTGCTTCGTGATGCAGTTTGGTGATTTTCACAAGGTATATCCTATCCACTTCCAACATTTACTCCTAATTTCCTCTTCAGCTGGAAGATCGTTTATTCTCTCTCACAGAAGGCTGTTGTTGATGGTATCCGGCCAACGGATATTGACTATCATGCGTAGACATCTGTTTATAAATACTTGCACATTTTTTATGGTCGTTGTGGTAGTTTTCTAAGTTACAGCTCCGTACAGTAGAACTCTCTTGACGTTCGTATTGAAGATTCTAACTTCAATGTTGGTTGACAGTTGTTTTCAGTTTCAATCCAGTACCAATTCAGTACCAATCCTTGCCTTTATTGTTTACATTAGATATTCCTTGTTCATCTATGATAATGCTTTAAAAGCTTAGTTTTAGTATACACTTAGCATTTAACCATAATCTATTTGGTTGAATGCCTATTGAGTATTTGTTCAACCTAATGTTGATTCAGGTCGATGACCTATACCAACTATAAAATCATTTTAAAATATTTCTATTCAGCTTTTTAATCATAGTTTGACAGTTGTTTATGATTTAGTGATCAACTAGCCTCATCAATGATATCAATTATCCCTGAAATAACTTTTATTGAATTTATTTTAATTAAAATGAAACTGTAGAGTGAAAATGAGAATTAAATTGATGGCAACTATTTGTTGGGCTATTTTGTAATTGATTAGATACTTTAAAAATTCAATTAACTTTCATTAGAATTCATGCTTAGATAAAAAACATTGTGACTTGAATGAGAATATTTGTTTATAAATCCACTTGTGTATAACAGGAGATTATAAAATACTTTAGTATTAGGTTAAACATATGTAACAAGAATGATTTAAACTGTAAACTAAAAGAAAACAGCAATGAGTTTTTTAAAAGTAAAAATAGCATTTCATAATTAAGGAATTGGTGGTTAAGATTTAAGTAAATATATATGTGTATAAGAATAAGGTCAGGGATTTTAAAACATCAATGTTATATCCCAACGAGAATTATGAATGGTAAATTTTGAGAAGTATTTATGGACTAGTACGATACATATATGTATATTGTATAATTATTAAATAACTAAACTATGCATATTCATGTTCCTCCTATTAAAAGCTTTATTTTGAATCATCGACTATTATTATATGATTTACCGTTCTTGAGTTATGCCCAGTCTATTAATTGCAGTCTTCCATATTCGCAGCCTCTTTTGGCTAGAGCTTGTATAAATGTTGTTTTCTACGTTATGGTACGACCTTCTCTCCATTTTAGTTTGAATAACTGTTATTAATCAGAGCTATATAAGGGGGTTTTCTATGGAGATTCCAAGTAATTTTTATATATAGTTGAAAGCATGAGTCAATTGAAGCTAGACCACCGTGGAAAGCCTGGAAGTACTGGACAGCCGTTTTGTCCTACTGTAGGACTCCTCAGCTGTGCGCATCCACGATCCCGCCTCAAGAGATTCGAACACAGGACCTACCAGTCTCGTTCCAGAGTCTATCAGTCAAGAGCTATATAACTAATGAGCAACAAAATCAAAATCCAATGTTTTAATGAATATAAAACTAATTTTTGTTTTTAAGGATAATCATTGAATTAGTATATAGCATTATCAGATGATCATGATATGTTTTTTTGTCAAATTTCAATTCATTGACTTGTTTAGCATAAAAATTCAAATCTAAAACATTCAATTTGATTTTGACAAGTGACTTATTTTCTAATTCTATTCTACTCAACAATCAATTCAATATTACAACTTATATTATTGACATTATTCATTAAATCTAATAGATACTTCAATGAAATGAAATAGACATAGTACATAATCAAAGCTGAGAAACTGATTTACTGCATAATGTACCTTATTCTGATAATAATAATAATGATCTTTTAAAAAATGACTGATTAAATATCAAGTTGAAAGCATGAGCCGATTGAATCTAGACCACCATGGAAAACCTGGAAGCACTGGACGGCCGTTTCGTCCTATTGTGGGACTCCTCGATTGACTCATGCTTTCAACTATGAAAATACTGAAGTCTTCACAAAACTCCTTCTGATTATAAATATCAAGTATAAATTAATTTGTAACAGATGAATCTATTTCTATGTACTTTTGTTTCTATGTACTTCACTTCTTTATTTTTTTTTACTTTTTTTTGTTGGCGAAATTCCTCAATTTATAATTGATGGATATTTTTCAAAATAAAAAATAAAAATTTTCGCCATTAAGCTTAACAGGTATGTAAATATTCAATATTAATAATGGCCTGATATAATTTTTTTCGTATTTCGATTTCATATTAATGTAAATGAAAACAGAAGAAAAATAAAATAAAACTAAATTCACTTAGTAATGTTTTGTTTGAATCTTCTCATTGATGTTTAGGACTGCAACTGGTCCATTCTCTTATTGGCCATATGTGCATACTGCGTATTGCCTCAGTATAGCCTTAATTCATAAGCATTGTAAGTAAAGATGGATAGTGGCTAGCAGTGGAATCCACGACGCGCGTCTCGTCCTATTTGGCAGTCGTCAGCTGGATGTACCTGCATCTCAGTGTTGATGTCTACTCTTGTACTCGAACACTGTACCTCTCGCATCAAACGCCATCACGTTATCCACTCAGCTACTGAGTCCTGATAGCCTTTGCTTATGCAATGGGGTGAAGTTTAAATTCAATTAGTATTGTTTGTTTGAATCTTCCCATTGATGTTTAGGACTACAACTGGTCCGTTCTTTTATTGGCCATATGTGCATACTGTGCGTATTGCCTCGATATAGCCTTAATTAACAAGCAAATAGGACGAAACACGCTTCCTGGATTCCACTGCTAGCCACTATCCATCTTTGTTTAAAATAAAACTAAGAAATTGTATAGTTGAATAATTAATTTCATATTTATCCTTTTTTGATAATATAGACATAGTTTTATGATCAAATTTTATACAAGATTTGTAAATTATGTGTTACTTTTTTGTTTTAAAAAAGGTTTCATTTTTCATTATTATCCTTGTAACTAAGGTATTAACATTTATATCTGTATAGGCTGTTATTTCCAAGAATTTTTTTATTTTTTTTTGGAAATCATAAAAATATAACTGGTTATCTTGGTAACTTTTTACTTTATAAGAAGTTTAAAGCTTAACACATTAGATATAATGAACTCCATAAGTGTTTACTATCATTTTGTATGGTTAAAATGATCGTTAAGGACAAATCTAACTTTTTGTAATACTTTTCAGATACTGTAGTAAATTACCATATCGACTTTGAATGAAAAATTATGAATTAAGTTTGATACTTATGGATTTTTGTTTGTTTACACTAAAAAAAGAGTTAGAAGGGATCGAACCAAGACGGCACCATCCTGATGAAGTCACTAAATATTATTTTCAACGATTTGTGGAGTCATGGAATTCCTTCATTAATTTTACTTGATAATTATAAGTTTTAGTTAAGGATGTTCAGTGACAAAGTCTGAAAATCAGTCTTGGTGATTTAGCTGCATTCCTGAAATCATATAGTCAGTTCATATTTTTTCATCCTAGACAATCCCATTCATCCCTTTATGAACATAATTATTGTGTTTGTTTTCTCAATGCATTTGTCCTTATTATTCCGACTTTCTTATGTATCGTTTTCTTGATTTCTTTTCCTGATATAATAATATGGAACATGTCAGCTTGGAAACTGGAAATTCATTTTACCCTGAAAGATAACATTTTTCTTGTTTCAATAGGTTGTTTTGTTATCAAGCTGATTTATTCTTGGTACTCTGCTTACCAAATGTCTAGTAACATGTTATTGAATCTATATTGTATATGGAATATATTGTATTCGGACAAAATATAATTGGCATAAATGTGTCAGTGTGGAAAAATCAAGCTATCAGTCTGATTCATATACGAATAAAATATAAAGATATATTAATGAGTTTATTGGTTGACTGAAAAATAGAAGTTTTTAGTATTGTTTCCCGATTTTACCAAAACCTTTTTATTCACATACTTAGTAACATATCAAGTAAAATCATAAATGTAGAGAGTAATCATTTGCTTTTGTGCAATCGTATATAAGCGAAAAGTTCTATACCATACTAGTTAGCTAAGTGAATCTAGATGTCAGTGCTCACTTTAACACCAAGACTCGTAGACAGTATATTTCGCTTCAAACGCATAACGTGTGATCTTCTTAGCGTGCAAATATTTCAATAAAAAGACCTACTGGAATCCCGTCAGGATTGTCAGCAACGGGATAGCTGAAATCTTTTCTAATCATGATATAAATATAATATTTAAGCGGCTTTCTAGATTCAGTAGGTGAGTGAATAACATGTTGGGCATTTGAGGCTAAAGGTGCTAGGTTCAAATGATGATGTTAATATCGACACTGCATGCAAGTGTATCTAATCTCAATTTGGTCAAAACACGAGTCCTGGCTTTCCCTATCAGCTACAAATTCATCCATTCTATGAAAGTTTATGAAAAATGGAAATATCGAGACAGTCCGCACATGATCTATGTATGCTAATAGAGATTAGTTGAAATTCCGTCAAGATCACATGAGCAATTCTAGAACTACATTTTAGTTTCCATGATGTAATGTATACTAAATTCTTATTTTCACTGAATAATTGTTAAAATATTAATTATTAGAATTTTTCGAACATCTTTAAAGTATAGAGAGTGTTGAAAATTCGAAAGAAAACGCTATGCAAGATAGCTAATCAGTCATCTGTAATTTTGAAGGTCAAGATGATAAGTTAAGGATACTTCAATGAATGGATTTTCGAAAGATAGTTCAAAAGGTCAATATAGAGAGACTATTCAATGTTAACATAATTGAAGTTCAAATTTCTTTATTTTAAATAATTCTTATTTTAGTCAGTAAACGTTCCAAATTGATTTATCATATTTTCATTCATCAACATTATTTTCATTTGTCCATGCAAACATACTAGATTTGAAACAAAGATGGATAGTAGCTAGCAGTGGAATCCAGGACGCGCGTCTCGTCCTATTTGGCACTCGTCAGCTGGATGTACCTACACCTCAGAGTTGATGTTCACTCTGATACTCGAACCCAGTACCTTTCGCTTCAAACGTCACTATCTGTCGCTTTGAAATGCTTGTTGTTTCTTCATAATCTTTATACGTTAATATAAAGGTTTTTTATTCTACAAGCAGTTCTATAATATATTTAAAACCAACGAATACCTATAAGTATTCTATTTCTTTCTTAATCCGTAATTTTCACTTCAGATGAATCATAAGAACAGTAAACTTTAAGTGAAATACCTAAATGACGTAATACTGATCGCAAAGGCGGTTGCGAAATGAATGACTTCATAACTGTGAATTGACTGATTCCTAATAGACAGTCTAAAATTAGTATGATCACTCCCAGACTCACTGGCAAAACTTTTTGTAGAGTTGTTCATGTGTATTGGCGATAATTGCAGTTCATGACAACACTTAAAATTTTGGCTAAAATACAGTAAGAGTCATTGCCTGAAGAAAGGGTCATCAGTAAAACCTGTGGATAAAATTATTTTTATGTAGAAACGCAAACAATAGATGATAACATTGAGTTCACTTCAATATAGTATGTTCAAAACCTTGTTCTCCGAAACACTTATTAAAACTTGTGCAAAGTGAGAGTTTTCATACTTGAAGTCTACCGTCAGCAATGAAGTTGTTTATTGTGGTCGTCTACAGGTGTACTATGTTTTACAACTTCTTAACCTGTCATACGATGACGGATTTCAGAAACAATGTTAAGTTGACCTTCTTGATTGTCTGAAATTTAATGAAAAACCGTATCAAATTAAAGACAACCAGATATTTTTATCCTCCTAATATGGCCTTCTTCTGTACAAGTGAGCATCCATGAACCTAAATGAAATCAACCTAGGGTTCTTTAGGTGTCTTGGAGATCAAAATATCTTCAAATCACCGAGATGAAATTCAACGGCCCACAACCACAACTTCAGTCGAAAGTCTTGGATTTCCCATGGGGATGATCCTGCAAGACAGTAATTTATAAAACTTACGTAGTAAATCACCTGGATTCGGAAATCTAACAAACCAAATTTGAACGAATAGGTATAAAAGTACCATTATTACCACTCAATGTGAAGGCTCTTGAGTAAATCCAATTTTAGGCCCTATGTGTACATTACTAGTATAGATACTAAAATTATAACAGTACAGCTTTTCAAAACTTCCTTTGCCAATTCGTTAAAAATATGATCTTCATTTAGAGAATTGTTACTTTATACGCTCTCAGCAAATTTGTCGCATTTTATATTTTACATTATATTTTAGTGGACCCTACTCAGAAGGTTGCCTTCAAGTAGTGTGTAGCGTAACGTTACATCAAAGTTGACCATACTTTTCAGGCGGAGTGAAGAGTTTCAGTGCGCCAAAATCCCGGTTTCGGCAGACAATTAGAGGTCAGTCGAGACGACAGTTCAGATTGCAGAACACACCGAAAGTTGCAATTAGACGATTGATGGTTATGCATATTTATTTTGTAAATACTTCGTAACTTCTTGCAACAAATATACTTTCCTCCTACTTATTTTATTGGCTTACATTATGCTTAGTAATCAAATTTCAGGTAAAAAAAATAATGAATTTCAGAACAAAATACTTAGATAATTACATAATGTCAACAAAATTTTTACTTAATTTTTTTTATTTAAACACATAAATATTGGTACAATGGGGCAACAGATATATATGCGCCACGCAAACCAAATGAGATTTGTGTGTGAGGGCTGTGATACTGCCCAGGTGACCAAACTGAAGCAGGTGGTTTTCTTAGGGGGCCACACCCCGAGCCTTTGACCTAAAGGTCTGATCCATAAGGCAGTGGAGCATCATAAGCAGATGCAGTCCCACGGTAGCCGGTACTCAAGACTAGGTTCATGCACCTTTTTGCTTTCAAGATGCTAGAGTTCATGTGCACCACTGATTTGGAATCAGGGTTTTCCAATTCCCTTAGGTGGACTTTCTGTGTCCACCAACCCGGTTAAAGCGTCGGATAATCGCTTTTCATCCTCTCAATTTCGTAAACAACAGTAATGCCACGAGAAGGCAATGAATAGGAATTCCCTGGCAGAGGCTATGCGAGAGCATTTCGAGAGGGAGAGCGGACTCTCTCCACTCTCGGACGTACCAGAGCGTTTGGGGACTCTCAACAAAATAAAATCCTTAGATTAAATATCTTTTTTCTTATTCACTGATGATTGATTACATTGAATGAATCATGAATACATAATTTCCAATCTTGAAGAAGAAAGTAAAAATAAACTAATGAAGAGCTAGAATAAGTAAACAATAAGTACTGAGGTAATTAATCAAGGAACTCTTACATGTTGTATGTAATCCATAATATATAATAATAAAGGAAAACATTTCGATGTGAAATCAAGCACATCAGAATGTTCAATTACATTTTGGAAAATGATCAATTACTTATTTACAAAACAAAGAAGAAAATAAAAAAAAGAGAAAATTTACTCTATAAAGTAGTAATGGCAAATATTTTTTTTTCTTCTTTTCACTCAAAGACTGGAAGGGTAAGAATTTCGGTCTAGAAGAAGAAGCTAAATATCCCGGGCATAAATGTTTTTTGAGTTCAATTAATTATAAAAATATCACACTAAGTTGACTGGTTATCATGATATATAATATACCTGATAAAGATAATAATGAAAGACTTGATGCTGTGGCTCGATATAGAGTACGTGATGCAAGTGTATCTATTGGATTTAATAGTTGAATAGGACGAAAATTATCACCCATTCTAGTTTGTTTTTCATTGGAACCATAAGGTAAATTACGAAATAAATTAATCTGAAAAAGGTATAATACAAATATTATTTAAAGACTACTAAATACTACTGTAATAAAGTATATTGAGAAGTCTTTATACATGTTTAGCCATTGTTAAGGTGTAAATTCCTCTAATAACTCAATAATAATGATAAACAACACATAAATAAGTTGTAATTTAGTTAGAATTAGTCTATCAGGCTAGTGACTGAGATAATTTGAGAGTTGCAGACTTTCCTAATTAGAGTTTATACAATAGCAGATATTAGCGGATGAAAGCTTTAAATGATATGACTCAATGATGACTCATTGATGTTTAAAACTGCAATTGATCAATCTCTTATTGGCATATGTACATCCTGTTCGGATTGCCTTGATATTGTCTTAAGTTACAAGTATTATAAGCAAAGATGAATGGTGGCTATCAGTGAAATTCAAGATGCGCGTTTCGTCCCATTTGAGACTCGTCAGTTGGATGTGTCTGGAACATATAGTTTACTCCGGAACTGGAACCCACTACCGTTCGTTTCAAACGTCATCGCGTTATCCACTTAGCTACTGAGTCCTGATACTGAATTCGAGTGTCAGAGTTGATAACGTGATGGCGTTTGAAGCTAGGGTACTGCGTTCGAGTATAAGAGTGGACATCAACTCTGAGATGTAGGTACATCCAGTTGACGAGTGCCAAATAGGACGAGACGGGCGTCCTGAATTCCACTGCTAGCCACTATCCATCTTTACTTACAATGCTTATGAATTAAGGCTATATCGAGGCAATACGCACAGTATGCACATATGCCAATAAGAGACTGACCAGTTGCAGTCCTAACAAATCGATGGGAAGATTCAAACAAACAATACTGAATGAATTTAATCATAAATTATAGTTTATTTGATACTTCACAGGAATCCTCATTCTCGTAAGGATTTCACTTTCCATTTCGGAACATCGTTATTCATGCAACTGAACAATAGAATATTTGCTGAATGCTTTCTATATTCTTTGTATATGTTTGTTTGTGAAGTGGAGTTCAATTTGTTGTATGTATAATTAATCATCTGGACTAATTAATTTGAAATTGGACGACATACGTAAGTAACTATACCGGCTGATGGTTGACTCTTTATCAGTATATAACTATTGGTGAGATGTTTCTGCTTCGCAGAGATGTTTTCAAATCCAAACACGTAATAAATACAGATCACTACACTGATTCTTAGATGATTTTGAATAAACTTAAATAATGAGCATCGGCTATCACAATATGAGGATTCTGGCACCTCCATCGGTTACTCTCAACCTTGAACATCATAGAAAAAAACATACTAATGTTGAGTGACTCAAAATAGTGAGTACATTAAAAATTGTTCGAAAGATTTTGGATTAACAGAATGACGTTAATTATTGATTAGTGATTAGTTTATGTCAATAAATTTATGGCATAAAAACACAAATATTACATCTATTTCAATTAAGTATTATCAGGTTCACTTAAAAACAGAGAACCTCGAATTTATTTGGTGAACGTAGAATTATGATTACCTGTTCACGTGTAATTAACACTGGATCTATAAAAACAGTCCAAAGAACATTTTCTGTGCATGGTGGAGTTGTTAGTGAACCCAAATAGCGAAAATAACGACTAGGATTCAACAAGCTTAGAAGTAGCGCTAAATTTATATCATCAATTGTCGAATTATTTGGAGGGACGAATTGCGAATTCAGTACACCAGAAAAATTGTTATATGCCTTGAACGCTGTTTGTTCATATTTTATTGATTCAACAATTTGATGCATGATACCAAGAACAGCAAGTCCACCTGGTCGACCAATAGCTTCACTGGGTGAAGAATACATCTGTCTTCGAAACGATACAATATGTCCCTACAATAGGATAATCGCTAGTGTTAAGAATAAAAACAGTATATTTAAACATGACTGATAAGAATTAAAGCTAGTTTCCATATTTTGCGTTTATTCGCTGGTGAATAAACCTAATTACTCATAACCTTTATTTGTTTATATTGTCAATAGACTTTGATCAGGTTTGTTTTGTGATTAAGTAGTTTTACATAATTGTGTCATTTTACACAAAGAAATATTCGCTTTTATTCGGTTGATGTATAAGATCTTCATGAACGATCATCACTGTGGTTCTTAGAGGTATATGATCACACCTGAAATCTTTCATCAGTGAAGGGTGTTACTTTAAAACTTAGCAATTTCAAAACATAGATAATTTGCTCTCTTCACTCTGAATTGTTTTGCTATGTATGAAGAAGAAAGTTAAGATCAAATGACAATAATTTACAGACTTACTTCTAAAGGAAATCTAAATCCATCAATTGTATGCTCAGATCCACGATCATCAGTATTACCCCAGTGGAAATGCATTTGTATGATTTCATATTTGTAATCAAGTATTCCATCAAACGATATAAACCAAGTGTTTCGTGGAAATTTAACTTCAGCTGAATTATGGAGATAAATATAGGATTCATAAAAGATTTTATAAGTCACAAACTATAGTCGACAAATTCTATGTTTCCAGCATTACATGTAGTAATAAATACTACTAAACTGAGTTAATATGACCAAACAACCCAACCGGTGTTGATTATATTTAATTTAAATTACCAGACAAATAGTTTTTATTTATTTATTTATTTAAACACATACATATTGGTACAAAAGGGCACCAGATACATATACGCCACATAAAACAATGAGAATGGAAAGAGAAAGGGGGAAGATGCGTATATATAAAAAAAGGATGAGAAATAAGAGAAGAGTCAAGATGGGGGGAACTGAAATGTACAACCAGAGGACTCTTTCAGTTCAGAAAGTTATAACCACTCTTCATGAAGAAAGTAAAAGAAGGTTACAGCAGGATCGCCACTGACTTCTATTCTGAGCCATATCTGATAACGTCTCTAGCCACTGTGTTGCACCATCTCTAGGGCCCCAGTCAGGGAGTCGTGAAGGACCAATAGAAGCTAGCCCTTTTCAGCTTCTTTTCATACCACGACACCATGTCATACACTGACCACCTCTCCGCTTTTCCCAACCAGCCCCAGAGTCGGCAAATAATGCACGACGTGGAATTCTCTGGGACGACATTCGTAGAACATGTCCAAGCCTCCAAAGTCAGTGTTTTAAGATGGTGACACCAATTGAATTATCGTCTCTGCGCCCGAACACCCGATGCCGAACCTCTACATTACTAACATGGGGTTGCCACTGGATGTTGGCAATCCTTCGGAGACAACGATGATCGAACACAGAGAGTCGTCTAACATCCTCAACTCGGAGAGGCCAGGTTTCACAAGCATAGAACGAAACTGCTCTCACCGACGCGTTGTAGATCCGACCTTTTCACAGCTAGACTAACATCACGAAGGCACCAAAGATGGCCCGAATTGGCATAAACCGCTCTGGCTTTCATTATACGTGCATCGATATGTTCAATACCATTCTACTAAGTGACCGAATGTATCTGTTCCTAATCATTATATATAAAAAGAAAATCACCAACTCATTATCCCTATAATTGGATTTATGTAAATGCTAAATAATGAATCTATAACTGACTTTCTGAAAGAAAATCTATATATTTAGTAATTTTAGACTATTCCGACCATTACTACTAAACGATAAGTGTATAGTGATAGCAAGATGTTCTATTCAGAAACTAATAAAACTAACTACTTAATTTGGAATGAATCGAAATTGAAGATTAATACGTTTCTTTAGTAATTGTATGATTTATCAATCTAGTCAACAAATTATTATGATAATAAAGTGTATGAGCAGTAAACTTCCATAGAAACATTACACAATTCATGTTTATACTGTTTATAAAGACTGTTAGGGTTTATATATCAGTATATCTAATGGTACAACTGGAATAGCGAGTTTCGAACTAACTTTTGTACGACATACACTTTGAATATTCACACTACTGTTAAAATGTTTGTGTGGTATTATCGGGAACAGAAATACTTTACCTAACCGTCTGCACTGAATGTAATTCCATCAAAAAAATCAAGCATTGATTACATTTTTACGAACATCAACACTTGGAATTTTTTTTATAGAATAATGTTAAAAAATAACAAAGAAGACACCACCTATGAAAAGGAGTGTGGACACTTGAGCACAAGGGTAAATATAACTTGGCATATCTGTAGTTTTTTTCCCTTGTAGAAACTTGTTTAACTACCTTATTAGTCTAATTTAAAACAACTATCTATTATAATCAGAAGGGGTTTTGTGGAGATTTCAGTATTTTTCAAAGTTGAAATCATGAGTCGATTGAAGCTAGACCCCCATGGAAAACCTGGAAACACTGGACGGCCGTTTCGTCCTATTATGAGTTCGAATCTCGCGATAGTAGGATCGTGGATGCGCACTGCTGAGGAGTCCCATAATAGAACGAAACGGCCGTCCAGTGCTTCCAAGTTTTCCATGGTGGTCTAGCTTTAATCGACTGATGATTTCAACTTTGAGAACTATCTATTAGTCTATTTATTTATTTAATTCATGGATTGTTATTTCTAAATAGATGATAATGTCACATGATTGTATGATAGTTACGGATACTTCGCTGTTAAAATTAATGACATTTATAGGCCAAGTTAATTCTTACGAGTAAGTTTAATCATTTACTTGAAAACCATGTCACGTCCATAAAATGCTCCAATATAGGTAATGAATTGAATCAAACATGTAAAATTAGTTGGCTTACAATAAATGCGATGTAAGACTGATAGAGATATCACGTTTCGGATTTGCAATTTAAGAAAATTTTATGGATATGTTGAGGAAGTGGAAAAGATTAACCAGTTGTTTGAATGTCAGATCCATTTTACTATTCATGAAACCTATTTCCATATTTCTTTATATTAGACAAACTTAAGTATAAGTAAAGATGTGTGGTGGCTAGCAGTGGAATTCATGACACACGTCACTTTGTCCTATTTGGGACTCATCGGCTGGATGTTCACTCTGGGACTCGAACACAGTACCGTTCGCTTCAAACGCCATCGCTTTATCCACTCAGCTACTGAGTCCTGATAGCCACTTTCTTGTGCAATGGGGTGAAGTTTGAATTCATTTGGTATTGTTGGTTTGAATCTTTCCATTGATGCTTAGGGCCAATTGCAATCCTAAGGATCAATGGGAAGATTCAAACAAACTATACTAAGTGAATTACGTATAAGTGTTTTGTCATTCGATGGGTAGATGTTTCATTTTTCAAGTAAAAATCACAATGTACTTGTAAAGTACTGAAGGAATGAAAAAAATACATTGATTTTGTCTTTCTTAGTAAAGTATTATTGTATGAGGAACAATTTATTCTTTAATTTACAGGTAATTCAATCGATTTCTAGTATTCTTCACCAATGCATAATTTGAAGTATAACTAACATATTTTGCTACCAAAGTATGAAGTACTGAATTATTGTTATCTTCAGTTATAATCAATCCAACAACCATATATATATATAAATGTTGACACAATATAAAAGATGTGCGAACTCGCTCGTGCATGAGATTGATAGGTCCTGGGTTTAAATATCGAGAGGCGGAATCGTGTATGCGCACTGCTGAGAAGTCCCACAATAGGACGAAACGGCCGTCCATTGCTTCCAGGTTTTCCATGGTGTTCTAGCTTCAATTGACTGATGATTTCAACTACAAAAAATTACTAAAATCTCCACAAAACCCCCTTCTGATAATGATTATATGCTCATTAGTGACTAGCTCCATGAAGTATTTTCTGCAGTTCTAGTGAGAAGCAATAACCAGTGGAGTTCAACTAGGTCTGTTAAAAGATATCAACTCACTGAAAAAAGGTAATTTAACAGAAAAATAAAAAAAAAGCATGAACTCACCTGAGTGACCATTATTTTGAATTGTAGTAGTCTCAGTAGATGATGTGTTTCGATAAATTATCACAGTTTTTAATTTTAAATCAAGTGTAGATATATCTGTCTTCAAATCGATTGGTGATTGATAATAACCTGAACACATATTTTTATAATGTTCATGCCATGTTTCTGGTCCAGTTAATATATTTGTATAAGACCATTCTGTTAGAAAATTTTCCCCACCCCCAAAAAGGATTTACAACAAGTAAAAAAAATAAATTTTTTTTATGATTACACAGGCAGTTAATAATTAAAAAGCTATATGAACTTTATATGCTAGATAATGAAAAAATGTAATGAAGAGACATAGACACTAGAGAACGTTTTCCTGCAGAGTACTATATTCCCTTCCAATTTTCTTTAATTCCCTGATCCTATTGCTTTATTTTCTTGGTAGCCACTTTGATTCGTTAAACCTGTACAAACGTGACCCCTTACTATCAAATAAATCAGAAGGGGGTTAGTTGGATGCCGGCTCAGTGATCTAGAGGTTAAGCGCTTGCGAGTGAGACTGATAGGTCCTGGGTTCGAATCTCGAGAGGCGGGATGTGCACTGCTGAGGAGCCCCACAATAGGACGAAACGGCCGTCTAGTGCTTCCAAGTTTTCCATGATGGTCTAGCTTCAAATGACTCATGATTTCAACTACTAAATATGTCTTATCTAGACGTAACATTTTTTCATTTGATCCAATTCATGTTTGTTTCTTATTTTCATTATTACCGTCTCTAATTCACCACTTATAACGAACCCTACTTTAGTTCATTTCAATCACCGCATGCTTCCTTGAATATTACCACACATTCAGAAAGCATGTTAGTGATAATACTGTTTAATTTTTACCACTAAATAGATCGAGCTTTGATAAATAAATATCACGTTTATATTGTAATTTGTCATGATTTCTTTTAGCATTTTCTTTCAGTTTTCGGGCTTTACAATGTCAATAGATAACCAGAAATTAACTGGAAATTAGTAACTAACACAAACGATAATTGATTTAGATGGCATGAAGTAAGGAGGATAATTAAAGAATGAGGAAAAAAGGAAAGGAAATTATTTATCACAATGCCTCTTCATCGTTTTACTTCTTGTTTACAGAAACCCACAACTGACATGTATCCATAATTGTATTCATAGATTAACCATTTAAACTGATTAGAACTCTAATTAATGTGGAACTTAAGTTTAACCCTAATTGGCTTTATTCACAGTAAGTATAATATGTGCAATGATAAATAAATTCATTTATCATTCGTATTGAGAATACATTTACTTAATGAAAACTAGGCGGTAATTGGAATATAACTGATAACATTTTGTTAACTGGAAAAATTAATCCTACAATTTTATGTTTAATGATTTGCAAACTGTCATCATTAATCTGAATAACAATTCCATTAGTTTTCATTTCTATATTATAAAATTACTTGTGTCACACGAAAGTCTCCCAGGAATAGTGAAAATATGAAATATTAAGCTCAATTATTCCAATAACATTTGTTTATTTTATTTATTTGAACAGATGAATATTGGTACAAAGAGGCACTGAATACATATGCGCCATACAAGTCACGTGATTTATGTGTGGGCCAAGATACTGTTTAGGTGCTCAGACCGAAGCAGGTGGTTTTCTTAGGGGGCCACACACCGAGCCTTCAGTCTAAAGGTCTGATCCACGAGGCAAGGAGCATCGTAAGGAGATGCACTCCTATGTTACTCAGTGGCCAATAATTGGTTCATACGCCACTTGTTCCTTAAGGATAATTGAGTCCATATCCACCATTGGTTTGGAATCAGGGTTTTCCAACTCCCCTAGGTGGACTTTCCGTGTCCACCAACCCGTTCAGAGCGCCGCACATTTGTTTTTGTTCTCTCAATTTCGTTATCAACACCCAGCTCACGAGATGGCAGTGAGTAGGACTTCCCTTGCAGTGGCTGTATACGCGTGGTTGAATGAAAGCATTTCGAGAGGGAGAGCCAACTATCCCCACTCTCGGCCTTAGTAGGTCATTTGAAGGCAACCTCAGTTAATTTTTTCTCATAACTAAATTTTTGGTTTATTTATATTTAAGATGTTTCAATGACACTTTTTATGCTTAGTCTGCGTACTATATTTTTATATTTTTAAAACAGCAATATTTCAACTGGGTTCTCCCTACAGATTAGTATCAGCTTAAAAACCCATTTGAAACAGGCAAGTTATGCATAGATTATTTTACCTAGTTTGGAATTTACGAACTTTTCTAAAAGTGCTCAATGATTCTTGTCTAATTCTATGGGTGATATTATTTTTTCTAACTAACGAAAGCTGCTGATGTGTCAAATAAAAAGATAACTGAAGTACGGTTAATCATGTGATGGAATTTTAAATCATCTGAAAATAATATATTTGATTCTTGATAGAGTTTTGTTCTCTGAGCTGGATGGTTTGGTCGTGAAGCTTCCATTGTTATTCTGAACGACATCATTAACTTTCACCTGACGCTTGTGCTGAAGATTTTGTTCAGAATAACGATGAAAGCTCCACGACTGAACCATCCAGCTCAGAGAACAGAACTCCATCAAAATCATCAACCTGAGCTACAAATCTTCTCCACCATCTCAGTAGAATTTATTTCAAAAAATAGCCTATGGGTTGTAATCCCGATATACAGATTGTATAAGAAAATATTTTCAGCGTGTGTACCGAATTATAATTAATCTCTCCTAATTCTGTTCTCATTTACCATACGGATGTATAAAAATATTACCTAATTTATACGGAAAACTACTGATAATTAAGTATAAAACTAATTTGAAATATGCAACTATTCACTTACCTGACCCATTACATATGCAGTTAACAAATAACAAGGAGATTTGTATACCAATTAACCATTGATAAGTCATTATCTATTGAAATATTAGGGAAACAATTAATTTATTAAACATTTTATAAAATTAATTACATATGTATATTTATAAGCAAAGATGGATAGTGGCTAGCAGTGGAATCAAGGACGCGCGTCTCGTCCTATTTGGGACTCGTTAGCTGGATGTACTTGCATCGCAGAGTTGGTGTTCACTCTGGGACTCGAACCCAGTACCTTTCGCTTCAAACGTCATCGCGTTATAGGACGAAACACGCGTCCTGGATTCCACTGCTAACCACTATCCATCTTTGCTGATAATGCTAGTGAACTAAGGCAATATCGAGGCAATACGCACAGTATGCACATATGGCCAATAAGAGACTGACCAGTTTCAGTCTTAAGCATATATATATATATATTTGTTTCATTACACTGAAACGTAGTGGAAAAGCTTTTACTTTATTGTTTTATCCAAATACGTGCCTCAGCACGATTTCTGACAGTTAACTAAAATAAGTAATAATTTATGTTATGAAAGTGATTCTCGAAACTAGAAAATCCATTTTGTCGTGAATTGATCTGTCCGTCCAGAATTTTTGTTTAAATTCTTTACATCACTTCTTACCTATGAATCTAGACAACATAAGAAATATAGAGTCATCAGATCAGTTGACTGAAATTCTATGAACATAGCAATTGAAATCCTTCTTAACCATTTCGAAACATATTGATATGAGAATAGTTCTTCTTAAGTGTCAACAAATTTTGGCACTTTCTTCTTTTTTGAATCAAAAAAGTCAAAAATAGAAACTGTAGTTCGATCAGACCCTTTATAAATCGTTTTTCTACTATACAGTGTGGAACAGGAATCCAAGAAGACTTGAATACTTTTCTATTTTAGGTAATATACGAAGAAATTATTTAGGTTCCAAATTGGTAATAATCAAAGGAATCAACTATTTTATTATATAAAAATTGCCTGGCAAACATTCATTAGAAGGTCTAGTTCCTTATATTTCTCGCCTAAAGTGATCATTTTTCCTGGATTCAACCTAAGACAATCACCATCTTCATAAAAAGTCATATGAATTTAGATACATGAATTAATACGTATCTCGTTGAATTTAGTTAATGTTAGATAATATACACGTACATACTCTGTTCATAAAGAACATATAATTAATTATGGTTCATCAACACACTTGTGCATCTTTGTTTCAAGCCAGAGTATTTCAAAAACCACTCGACAATTCAAAACACTTGATCATTAAAATATTCAATAAATATGATGAAAGGTTCTTAAGTTTTTGTAAATATTTTTACATTGATAGTTAAAATAACGAGTCAATTGAAGCTAGACCACCATGAAAAACCTGGAACCACTGGACGGCCGTTTCGTCCTATTGTGAGACTCCTCACGATCCACGATCCCGCTTCGCAAGATTCGAACCGAGGACCTACCAGTCACGCGCCAGAGCACTTAACTTCAACCGATCCAGGAAGTTTGAGAAACCATTCACCAGTTGTCTTCAGTGAGTTGATATCTCACATGGTGGTCTAGTTTCAATTGACCCCTGATTACAACTATGAAAATACTGAAATCTTCACAAAACCCCTTCTCATTATTTTTATAGTCAAAACATTTCATTAATTTCATATAAATTATCAGATATTCTACAACTGAATTTATAAATTCTATTTTCTTTTTGTTTTGTTACTTTTTCTTCTTCATGTTAACTCGATTTAATATCGGTCAACTATGAAACTATTTCATTCATATCTCTATTCATGATACATTGATTTTTAATAAAGAAGAAAAAGAATTTCACTCTTTTTCAAAGTTGAAATCATGAGTCAATTAAAGCTAGACCACCATCGAAAACCTGGAAGCACTGGACGGCCGTTTCGTCCTATTATGAAACTCTTCAGCAGTGCGCATCCACGATCCCACACTTGCGACATTCGAACCCAGGACCTACCAGTCTCGCGCCAGAGCATTTAACCGATAGACCACTGAGCCGGAATCTCACTCTATTCCACAGATGAGTTAAAGTTACCTTACTATTCATAATGAAAAGATATTTATGTTTAACATATTAAATACATCATCATTATGATGTTTAACATTTTGTCAATGACTTTTCATTGTTGTCAGAACTAAGCAATTCAAATTGTATATCTTTCTAATTACATGTTGACATATAGTGCAAACTAATATTTCAATCATAATATATATATATATATATATATCTTATATTGATAAGAAGTTACCGGTTGTTTCTATCTTCTTCTTTTTTTTTTCTTTTTTTTTTATTGATTTTCTATCAAAATAACTAATAAAAAAAATAACATAAGATTGAATTTTGTAACTACACTGATTTTCATGTCAATATGACACATGACATGAAATTTGAAAGTCATTATGGAATTTTTTTTTGGTTATTAATTTGATTTATTTCGAATAATAAGGTACATGGTAGAATGATATAATGATGTGGTTTGATGAGAACAAACAAGTAATGTACACTTTACAATTCTTCATGTATTTCAGTGTTTCATAATGAAACAAAACTAGTGAAATTTTCAAAATTCTACCTCATATTTTGATTAGTTAGTTAGTAGTGACAAACAAGAGCTGTTGAACTGTTTCAATTAAGTCCAGCTAGCTATTTAATTCATCAGCAAAGAAGGGAACGACATTAGTATAGCTTTCATTGGTATCCTACTATCTAGAAGGATAGACAGTTCCATAAAGAGAAATGTATTTAGAAAGAATATATGGACAGGTCAATATACCCATCTCCATAGCTGTACACATTTTCAATACAAAATAAAATTGGCTATGGGTCTCAGCCACAGAATCAAACTATAATAATCTAAAGATAATGTTGATAGAGAAATAGATAAACTAAAGAAAACTTTAAGAAATAACGGCTATCTAGATAATTTCACTAAAAAATTTCTATTAGAAGGTAATAAATAAGAAGAAACTGTGACATGATCTGTGAAATAACCTTTTATCTGAAACTGGATTTTAAAGGGGAAATATCGAGTGACATTTTAACACGTCGACTCAAGAGATCTGTTGAAAAAACGTTTCACAACTAATCAAGGATAGGTCACCGATGTTGGGCTCCTCCATGTATGTATACCTATTCAACTTCTCCTATGGAGCTAGTTACATAGGCCGTACTCAGAGGGCTTTATCCTTATGTGTGCGTGAACATGTACCAGCATGGTTGGGAAAAGAAGTCACTAAGTCGATTAACAATGACATTCTTTCTCACTTGGGATATGGTGAAAATCATATTAAAACAGATGAAGCTTTCTCTGTTTTATATCAAGTTTCAATGAATCTACCTATAGATTACAGCCACTTTAAGTAGCTGAAGACATCTAGATCAACTCCAGAAAACCGAATTTATGTATTCGGAAGAGATATATCTAGCCCCTATGTTTACTTTAGCCCTCGACTGGATCACTGGATACCTGAACTGAATATTATGACATTCTTTTTACACCTCCTAATTAATTTTGCGTTTATATCTTTCTTAATCTCCACATTTATGTCCCCTGATTTATATGAATTCTTTTTTATCATAATTACCTTGATGAAACCTCTCCTACTACACATTATATTCTCATAACTATATTGTTATTATCATTGTCGTTAGTATTACTAATATTACTTTGATTGACAAGATGAAATTCTCCTGCTATGGATTTTATTCACATAATTGAATAGCATTTTAGGAATCAACATCTCAATAATATTTATTCTTTTCAATGCATATTCCCTGTCAGCCACCGCAATGTCTCTGAATGTACTTTATTGTAACTTGTACAATGAAAAGATGTAAACTGTACATGAATAGGTTGTGCGATTAATAGACATAATGATGTGTTAAAACAAAAAAAACAAACTAGATAACTTATTGAAATATCTAGATGACAACAATAGGTAGCGCAAATATTCAATTAAAGTCGCCTTACAAAATGAACAATAATTCTAGGCACATTTTGTTATCCTTTAATTACGTATTATTTGAAATTATCAAAGTACACCAGTTAATAACAATAACAAAGATTGTAATCAAAATTCTATTTGGGAAAAAAATTATTCATTTTCATTGTATTTAATAAATAAAGGACGAATAATAAATGAATAAACAACCAGGAAACAAAATAAAAATTTTTTTATTATTTTTTTATTTGTTTATTTGTATTATTTTCAAGTTTCAATAACAGTATGGATTAAAATTGATTTAAATATGTATATATTCAAGGTACATTAAAACCTTAATGATACAGCGACGAGTATTTTATTCATTCATTAACAATTTCATAGATATTATAAGTAAAGATGAATGGTGGCTAGTAGTGGAATCCAGTTTGACGCGCGTTTCGTCCTATTTGGGACTCATCAACTGGATGTACCTGCATCTCAGAGTTGATGTTCACTATGAGAATCGAACCCGGAACCTTCCGCTTCAAACGCCATCGCGTTATCCACTCACCTATTGAGTCCTGATAGCCACTTGATTGTGCAATGTGGTGAAATTTAAATTCACTTACTATTGTTTGTTTGAATCTTCCCATTGATGTTTAGGACTGCAACTGGTCAGTCTCTAATTGGCATATGTGCATACTGTGCGCATTGCCTCGATATTGTCTTAGTTTACAAGTATTATAAGCAAAAATGGATAGTGGCTAGCAGTGGATTCCAGAACGCGCGTTTTGTCCTATTTGGGACTCGTTAGCTGGATGTACCTGCATCTCAGTGTCGATGTTCACTCTGAGACTCGAACCCAGTACGCACAGTATGCACATATGGCTAATAAGAGACTGACCAGTTGCAGTCCTAAGCATCAATGGGAAGATAAGAACAAACAATACTAAGTGAATTCACATTTCATAGATAGATGAGAATAGGTGTCTTTAGTGATAATGAGCTCTGGTCGAGGTATACTGTGATTGGAACCAAAAACGAGAAGTACTAATTACTATATTTCAATGAAGCAGTATTTAGATATCACGTTAGTCATGAGACTAGAAGATCATGAGATCTTGATTCTTACGCAGTTAGAGATTTACAAGTTGGAAAGAAACGTCTATTTAATTAATCATAGGTTTTCTATGATTATCTTGATGAAAACTAACTTCAAACTGTACAATATTTATATACTTTAGGCCATATGTATCTTGTACTGAGTATCTTAGATCTTTCTAAGGACCTCAATAAATCATCAAATCAATTTTACTGAAGGTATTTTAAATCTTAAAAATATCACTATTTTTTTCTAACCGTGCTCGACTTTTGTCAGTTGATGGCTCAGATTTCTTTTACCTTACTCGGAGTTTATTATTTGACAGGTCATGGTGATAGAAATGAAATAACATATTTATATCCACCATAAAGTTCACACGGTTACAATTTACGTAACTTGTGCATTATTCTTAAGGCTTGGATGGCAATCTTCAATCAGATTTATTCTGTCCTCTACTAAGATTATAACGACAGAAACACTCCAATGAATATGTAGTAAGCCCATTCAACTACTGTATTAACTTTCTACTCACTGTAATTTAGACACTTGATCCACTATGCAAAACTATGTGTGAGTCTGGTTGGGCACATGTCTGCGCATCAATCTTCAATCTATTCTCTCATTGGTTGTAAACAAAGACAATCAATAATTTATCCACAATCGATTAACACCGATAACATAAATGGATTTTTAACACTCACACATATACTCACTTGTTTCCTTGTGTGCTTGCTTTCTGCACGCTTGCGGATTTTACTAATCTGTAACAATAAATTAGCTCTATAACTGGTGTTCGGGCTTTTGAATAAATCTCGAGTAAATTCATTATTCGACCAGGAGATTTAGCATGCGTTAACGGGATACTATTTATCAGGGTCAGATATAGAGGAAATTAACCTCCACAAACCTAGCCATTTTGAATAGCAATAACTAATTCAGACATCAAATATTACCAAGTAGTTAGGTATTTGAGTTTTCTTTGGATGAGACTCCTTTCTGTCTGATGATTAGGTTGTTTACCAGTTTTACAGACATAATGAACAGAAGTTTTAAAGTTAAGGTAGGTTTATTAAGTTTTACACAGTTCACATGTATGCAAATCAATGACTTTAGAGAGAATCAGATAATAGATCTTCAATCTTTGCAGCCAGTAGGATATTTTAGACAACTGAACAGAAATCTTACGGTTTGTATTATCTTCTTCTTCCAATACTTAACACATATCAGGCAGTATAACGCAAAAATACCAGTTTAAATGGCTAACTGAATTAAAACAATGGAGGTGAAGAAGACCATCACATAGTTACTAGAATTACATGACAAAAACATTTCATTTGATCAATAAATAGGTAAATAACATTCTTAACCATACATAATGAACCAACAATATTTTTTTTGGTTGAATTCTGTTGTGAATAAACAGAATAAATGATAATTGATGAATACTAGACTTCACAGAAGATCATAGAACTAGTAAATATACTGCTATATTATTCTGATATTACGATGAAACAACAGACTTACTTCTTGATGCTACAAAAGCTTATTTTACTAAGTCGTCGGCTAACTTTATCTTGTAGAGCAAGAATGTAGAACTATGGATTTTATTCATATAATCCATGATAATTTTTGAGAAACAAAAACCAATATGACTTGAGAAAACAATGTGAATTAGTTCAGTTCCAATTTTTTTATTGGTTGCAAACTAACTAAACTGATAACAAATGATATTGTCTTAACACCACAGTGTAACACAATTTAATTAATCAAGTATGAAATCAAATTCAAAAGCAGTCAGAAAATAAGAAAGAATCAAATCTGAAGACGGAATTTTATACAATACGAATTAGATTAATTGTTATACTTCGAAGCAAACCTAATTTTACGGGTGAATACTTTCATCCATTCATGTCCTTTAGGCAACTATTCATAGAATAAAATATGGAAGTTAGTAGCTTTCAGTAAACAACTCTAAATCATTGATTGTTTTATGTGAAGTGAGCATTCACTAGTTTTCCAACATCTTTTATCATTTGTAAAGGTAATTAATAATCTTGAGGAATCAAATATCAACCGATTTATCAAGTGTGTTTAAAAAACCAAACACTTAAGTTTTATAATCAGAAGGGGTTTTTTGTGAAGATTTAGTATTTTCATAGTTGAAATCATGAGTCAATTGAAGCTAGACCATCAAGGAAAATCTGGAAGCCGTCCAGTACTTCCAGGTTTTCCCCGGTGGTCTAGCTTCAACTGACTCATGCTTTCAACTTAAGTTTTAACTCAACAAACCATTATATGAATAGTCTATTGTAAAATATCAACATTTTTTTGGTATAACTTACATAAATTGGATTATTTAATGTTCTTGTAGTGCACAATATTTCATAACACTCAACAATATTTAACATTAAATATTTAACGATAAAAAGCAAACCAACCAATCATAATTAAGAATGGAAACAGCAAATATCTGATTGGTTAAAATAAGTAAATAAATTAATTTTTTATTTAACAATTTATTGTATTAAAAACAACGTATTTTATTGAGATGATAAAACATTGAAGAGTGTGGGATCGTGGATGCGCACTGCTGAGGAGTCCCATAGTAAGATGAAACGGCCGTTCAGTGCTTCCAGGTTTTCGATGGTGGTCTAGCTTCAATTGACTCATGATTTCAACTTTGAAAAAAAAACATTGAAGAGCCCAAATATTCTTCGGTGTCATCCTGATAGTTTAATCTCGTTAAGATAGGAGTTTGCTAAACCATTTTCCATTTGTTTGATGGTTTATGTGAAAAACTATGTCACCAGATATTAGCTGAAATTTTCAATCCAATTGAGAATAAATGACATCATAAAATAATAATAATATAAACTGAAAAATTGTGAAAAATCAGGAGCAATGAACCACTGTGTATTTCAATATTAAACTTTTAGACAGTGATCATCTACCACAACACACATTGCTAGTACGATGCATTTGAACCATTAATAATAAACCAAGTTCGCTTATTGTCGTCAAATTCTTATACGACGCTACAAATAATCAATGCTATTATGCATTACACTCTTAATCTTATGAAGTTAACTTAACCGGAGGTGATGTCTGACTGAAACTTTGAAAACGTTACCTGATGATTTTTAATGTAACCCCAGATCTTGCTAAATACTTGTTAAATACTTTATTTTAGTAAATAAAAATAACTTTGGAAAACTGAAAAGTCACTTTTTTTTATTGAATATCTTAACTAAGATCAAGATGTTTCCATGTATATTTTAACTAAGGAATACATTTTAGTGATATCGTTTAGCCATCTCTTTTCAGAATAATTGTATTCTCATACTACTGTGCATTGTAGTCTGGATGGAATCAAACGAAGTATTTTCTGTCAGAAGTGATTAATTACTAGATGTTTTGAGAACTTTACTTCAATCTAGATAATGCAATATGAAGGCTAAGTTTTTTCAGAACTACGTGACTTTTTAAGATATACGTTTTGAACAATCTGTTCTCACATTCAATTGCTAAGTGATTTATTTATGGAAAATAAAAGCAGGAATAGGCAGATTGGATGATTATAAAATAAAGATTTTAGGGAGAAAAACTATGCAAATCACATCACAGTAATATTAATTTGTCATCCATCGCGGTGTGATTCACATTGAATTTCCCGAATATCTTTTATTTCTCTTTCATTTCTCGTTCATAGTAGCTCTAAACGAATAAATGAGTGACGAAACAGTTTAGAAAGATACTGTTATGATATAACTCATCTTCTCATGGTGAAGTCTTACTTTATCAAACAGACCATGTTAAATCGACTACACAGTTTGTGAACGAAATACGTCTTACATTTTCCGACTGATAAATAAATTTTCATAGTTGAAATCATGAGTCAATTGAAGCTAGACCACCATGGAAAACCTGAAAGCACTGAACGGCCGTTTCGTCCTATTGTGGGAC
>NC_031500.1:6679848-6798939 GCF_000237925.1 Schistosoma mansoni
GTGTTCCGAATTCGAATATTAGGGACTTTCATTCTCCACAGTGAATTTATTTTATTTAAACTAATTACTCAGCATCCAATTCTTTGTTATTTCAACATCATCCAGTTCACAACATTACAAAATCATCGTATATTACCATTAGTAATACTTGATCTTACACTCGATGATGAACTTTCTACATGAACCTCACTGATTACATACTAGGAAGAATTAAATGTTCGACATTTATTGCTTTTCAATAATCATCTACCTGAATCCAGTCTGTAGTGTGATTTACCTGCATCCTCGTAGTGTCATGTTCACTACTAAGTTGTTCGATGATTCTAAAATATTAAGTAAGAAAGATTGGTTCAGTAAAGAGTTCTCTTTTTTGGAGGATTCATTTTTTTGAAGGCAGTACAATCGCAAATATATATACTTATTTGTCAGGATGATAATTACAATAATAATGTAAATAAACTTCTGTTAGACATGGTGACAGTGAGGTAGAATAAACGGAGGTACTAAAAGAAGTTTTAAACAAGGAAACTAATAATCATTTGATTGTTAAGGGCCTAAATATTCACCAAAAGACAAATAGGTGAATTATCATGGCTCAGCATGATAAGGCGAAATGTTGAAATTGAGATTAAATGTAATCAAGAAGATAATAGAAACAGTTGGGGGTAGAAGGTGTAAGGAGGAGATGGAAGGGGAAGCAGATGGTTATAAAGGAAGGAGAGTATGGAAAAAATCATGGGATAATAAGACCATGGTAGAAGAAGAAGCTGTACTAATCTCTTTTTGACACACAATTCTGCTTTTCTCAGATGTATGGCGATTACTTTGGCAATGTTAAGAAGATACAATATGACTGTTTTTGAAAGACTTCTACTTACTTTGTAGATGACTTTGAACGCAGAGTCTGCCTTGAATGAGTGACCTGTGTTCATAAAGTGTACGATTGTTGAACTTCTTATTCAAATACCTGAAAGTAAGATCCTGAGTAGATATTTTACTTTACATCAATCAACTGTTTTGAATCTTTATCTTGGATTAAAATAAAGAATAAGTCTGCTTCTACATTAGTTTATCAATCGACAATTTCACCTAAACAGCATCAACATTCTACACATCTCATTGTATTTATATGTTGAAAGAAATTGAAAGTTTAAATTATATTTCATGATGATTGCAGTGAACTATGAAAGTAGACAACGTTCTTTTCCAGTTAGTTTAGAAGAAGATGTCTACCGTTAAGCAGAAGAAGTAGTAGACTAAGGAAATAAGAGTAATTAAGCATTCACTTTTCATTCCTATCATATTAGAAATAGGGGTGCAAAAATAGCAAATTGGATCTTCAACAAACTTAAAAGAGTCCAGGCCTTTTTCCCAGTAAATGAAATCGATGTTTCTTGAGAAATTAAACAGGATGAAATGTTATCGTGCAAGTAATAAGTTTATCACTATTTTTTTTACAAGATTTCCAATCTGAATTTCATACTTCATAACTCAATTTCCTTTCAAGAATCCTTCTGTAGACAAACCGACAGAGGTGAAGAATAAAACTTATGGAATTTATTACAAGTAACAGATACTCATATAAAATATTCACCACAATATTTTTTTGACTATTGACGTATACTTAAAGTGATGAGGATTACAGTCGGACTATTTCCTAGGTGTAAATGTGTTATGTTTTTGACCTAGGCTGTAGCCAATTGTTATGACTTGACCAAGGTCGTCGCTGATTCGTTATGACCTTACGAATTTAACAAGGACGTAATTCGCGTAAATTGTCCACCAATAGAATACGCCTTCTACGACCTTCACACTGTGACAATGACGTTCGATTAATATGAGTAATCTAGCGTCCTTGTTGGTCCTTATCCGCCTAACCCGTCCACTTGAGTCCAAAACACCAATATCAGCTGCTGTAATGCGAATCTATGCAAATCGTTTATTTCAAGCATACTTTGTTTATATAACAGACAGGCAGACCACACCACACCGTAAAATAGAAAATAATATTTGTACAGAACCAGGCCGAATGAGGCTGTAAGCGTGGGAGACAATAATCAATAAACTGAGTATAACTTAGGAACAGTAAATCATACAATAATAACCAATAGGTCAAAATGAAGCTTACAATAAGATGAATATAGATATAGATAATCTAGTTACCGAATAGTTATACAATAAGAATGATAGTCCAATAGTAGGTCCTGCAAGTTACCCGTACTTATATCTTCGCTACTACATAACAAAATGCATCCTAGGTCCGCCTGTACCTCCTCTAGGGCTACTGCTGGTCACAAGCCCGATCAAACGGGGGGGGTTAGGCATTGGGTTAGCAACTCTATTCCGTAGAGAACAACCTTGCTAAAAAGCGCTAACCAGAATAAATCAAGTAAGTAGATGTATCGTACAAAGTTATAAATCTAAGTAGATGGAAGCTTCCAAGGCACATACTGTTCATACACAGTAGTTACAACTGAAAATTTGCAATAACACTACCCAAACAAGGAATAAATTTAAAGGATAATATTTTTCAGTAAGTTATTCTAATTGTAGGTGTCCATATCACGTTTGGACTTGATAGTTTCAAATAAATTGTGCATTGGGTAGAGAATTGAATTCACACAAGTTTAAATGGCACTATTTAAACTTGCATTAATTTAATGTCGTTTATTTATTTACTCTGTAAAAGTGGCTTACGTTAAGTCACGAAACGTCAGAAACATAATTTCTCTACTCATTAAGATATAACTGAAATAAATTTATTATTATCTTGATTGTGATCCACTATATGTTTCAAAATGTAAATATCTGACAATTAATAAAATAAGCCTAAATCTTTTAAGTTTTCGCTATTTATACCACATGATTTCAGTTGGTCTAAACTTCTTTCTACGTTTCAAGTTATCATTTTGAATTATACACCTTTTACAAACTGGATGAGTAAAATTAACCCATTCAATAAGGTGTATATTTTAGAACTCTACTGGATCTTGATTGCAATGCATGATAGAGATGAATATCGTTTTGTAATTAAGAGAAGATGTAAATAATTCTTCTTCTATACACGCTATTTTTATCTAAAGTAGAAAAATTGCGAAGCCCAAAACGGTGTCTTTTTAATACAATAAGTAACAGTGACCTGGGTGTTAAAGCTCTTGCAGTGTTAGTTTAAACCGCTTTTCACTTACTCAGAATTGAGAAACCGAGGAGTACTACTAGCCATCACACAATATGGCTCACAGCCTAATACATACATTCATACTCGTAAAAAATCACACTAGAGTAAAATCTTAAATCAATCGGTGCTACTAATTTTTATAAGAACTAATTCACTTTGATCAAAAAGATAACTTATACAATTGATAACAATTAATTTACTTTGCTGAAATCACTCGATTTTGAATTATACAACATTATTAATTACGCCCTAATGGTTATCGTAAATAAACCATAATTGTAAAAACTTGTAAGAGGTAATTAGTGAGTTTTGATATTCATTTGGAAAAATATTCTGTAATGAACAAAACACGAGTGGGGACAATCGAATGTATTGTAGCACAATATTACAGAATGTCTCATTAAAATATGAGAACCATATAGTGAACAGTTAATTTGCAAAATAACAATCAATGGTCTCGATTTGGCTGTTTCTTCTGCAAAGATCCGTCCATAGTCTCCGATTATCATTTTTCATTCATTTTCGTACCAGTTGCGTGCCGTTCCCGTTCTCTCCCTATCGATCTTCTACTGAAATATATTCAATGCCCGACCATCACCATATACTACTTATGTGAATATCAGTAACCTACACTACATTCGAATACATAACTTTAGGAAAAAAACTAGATCGAAATGTTTGGTATTCATCAATATTAGTGTTGTGTATTAAGGTGAAATTGTATCCTACTTCATAAAGCAAGTTATTTTTCTATGATGAATCCGTTTTCCATGATATTGAAAACTACATTCAATAAATCAATCACAAATAATATAATACGTAGCACCAATTTATCTTGAACTACACAAACTTGAAAAAAACATACATTAAATTCTTCAACCTCATCAGTCCACCTTGGCCCATACAGTCCATCATCCAACGTCTTCAAGTGTTCAAGTAATTGCGGTTAAAAGTATCTTTTTTTCTTACATTTTTGACCGTACATCAATTAATTGATTATAAAACTTAATTATAACCTATATAATCATCAAAGTGATGTAATTCTATTAACTATGGCCTAGTTATGAACTATTATAAATAATTTTAATGTCTCATTTCTTGTGTCCTTAAATAACTATCTATTAACCACTTTATTTAAAACGGATAACCAAATGAAAATTTAATTATATGCTTGTTGAATGTATAATTTTCATACGATAATTAGGCTTTAAAACAACTTACACATGATGAGGCTATTTTACTTCGAATTCAATGTCTTCTTAACAACATTTGATGAGCTGGTTTGTTTTTTCAGAATATATTAGTATCATTAAAGTCTTGGATGCTTCATCAATGATTTAAATTACTGTCGTTGGTATTTCCAAATTCACCGAATTAACAATATCCCCGTTAAATAATCTGCTAACCATTATCAGAAAACCTGTTTCATTAGTAGTCACATAACCTTTCCTTTAGTTGAATGAAGGTGATCGTCATTGAATCTTCTGAAATGTTGTATTCTGTCAATCTGTTGAAGTTAACAGTTACTTCATTGTTGATCATATATACTTCTGTAGTTCTTGACGATCTTCTATTCTATAGAGTTGAGATCATGAGTCAATTGAAGCTAGACCACCACGGAAAACCTCAAAGCAATGTATGGCCATTTCGTCCTATTATGGGACTCCCCAGCAGTGCGCATCCACGATTCCGCCTCGCGAGATTCGAACCCAAGTTTTACCAGTCTCCCACGCGAGCGCTTAACCACCTGACCACTGAGCCGGCATCCAACGGTGTTAATGTCTAACTTTAACTAATCCACGAAATTGAGCAACCATTCACCAATGTCATCAGTGAGTTAATATCTCCAACAGACCTGATTGAACGGCCTTCCAGTGCTTCCAGGTTTATATATATCTTATATTCACCACCATCTTTATCTAAGAAGTTATAATCTGTGTCATTTAAATGTAGTTACCAATTAGAAGTCATATGCTTACAAGATCACAAGAAACAGAAATAGTTTCATCTTGAATTTCAGAAGTTAGATGCTATAAATGTTTATTACCTATAATGAATGAATACTGAGTAGTCTCCAAATTTATATTTATCTAGTCCTTAGTGCTGATTAAATTCTACCAACCATATCACCACGTGACTATAAGACTTAGATAGTTAGATTTAATAACGACCAAAACATCACGAAGGTAACGTTTCATATTCTAAAAATTGGCGACTCGATCAGGAAACATCATTTTTCTCGTGATTGCTAATAACTCCTGTTGTCGGTTGCCCTCAAACACGAAACCTGTACACAAGATATTTTCTTGACTACCATGTGCCCACTAGTGACAAGTTCGAGAGAAAATTTCCGGACTTCTAGTGAGAATCCGTGATCAGTGGAGTTCAATTGTGTTGGGTGTGAGTCAGTTACCTAATCAACACAATGGAAGATGGTCGCACAATATAGTCAATTGGTTGAAGTTAGACAATATGTATTAGACATTATTAGAATTAGTATTAGAATTATGACTAAACGGGATTCCATGGGATAGATTAGTCATTTTCCTCTGTCCTATTAAAGTTTAAACGGATATTCAGTCATCAAAAAATCGTTTTCAGGGCTATTAACTCGTTACTTTACTGATTACCAATAATTAGTATTATTGTAGTGAATTAAGTCTTGATGGAAATTACTGATTTATTGCATAGTGCAAAATCGTACAGTGGCTGGGTGAAATATGTAAATCATACATTAAATACATCATATGAGAATCTTTGAATTGTCCTTTACCTACTCCATTATTCCTCTAATTCTGTTGTTATATCGATTACTCTACGATTTCCTTCCTGTTCTCTTCATTTCAATCTTCTGCTGCCAGGTATTCTACTTTCGATTGGCGCTACATACTACTGATACCTGTCGACGTAAGTAGCGTACACCATATTATTACTAACGTTTGAATAGTTTCCAAATGAAATAAAATGACTGAATGTGGTGCAAACGATGCTATTTTCAAAAGTGACCACGAATTAACATTGTCAAGAATATCGATTATGAATGATGAGTCAATTTCAGCTACATTCAAATACAAAACCTGTACGTTTTGTACATCCATGTAACTGAAATATCTATGATATGATCTAAAACCTGCAGCTTTAACACCACAATTAAAGTAAACAAATCATTTCAAAGATCAAGTTGAAGAAGGATATTATTAAATAGTTAAAATAAACTAAACCTTAGCAATATTTGAATGACAGTAGGTAGAATATTCACTTGCTTTAGGTCATACAAAATGTGAAAGCAACTATTCTTTTTTATCTGAAAAGACCTTGTTCGTATTAATCATCCCAAAGTAAATTAATACACCCGACATATAAATATCAATATCAATACGTCTCTTATCGTATAAAAGCGATCATATGGACTCCATTAAATAGATCTTAATTACGGATAACTAATGATTAAAATTGTGAGTGATGAACAGTAACCGTCTACATTGTTCATTTTGTTTAAAAGTATGTATTTGTGTAAACATTGAATATATAACGAGAAATGATTTGAGTGTTATTTAGCTTTCTTTTCATATGATCTTAAGTTTGCATGAATATTAGCTGATTCTGTATTAACTATGAATAGTTTTGTTTGAAGTGTTTGAAGCGAACGGTATTGGGTTCGAGTCCCAGGGTGAACATCAACTCTGAGATGCAGGTACATCCAGCTTACGAGTCCCAAATAGGACGAAACGCGTGTCCTGAATTCCACTGCTAACCAATATCCATTTTTATTTATAATGCTTGTGACCTAAGGCAATATTGAAACAATACGCACAGTATGCATATATGCCAATAAGAGACTAATCAATTGCAGTCCTAAACATCAATGGGAAGATTCAATCGAACACTACCAAGTGAATTTATACTTCACCACACTGAACAATCAAGTGGCTATCATGACTCAATAGCTAATTGGATAACTCGGTGATATTTGAGGTGAATGGTACTGGGTTCAAGTCGCAGAATGAACATCAACTCTGAGATGCAGGTACATCTAGCTGACGAGTCCCAAATAGGACGAAACGCGCGTCCTGGATTCCACTATCAGCCACTATCCATCTTTACTTATGACGATCAATAATTTGTTTAAATATGTTATTTTTAGAAAAATATATTGTATTTTAATACGAATTTCGAAGTTGATTTGATTTGAATAGCCTAGTGGATTGTTAACTAAAAACAAATACATCATTCATTAATACTTCAACATTTCTCATTACTGATAATCATGATTATTTTAATAGGAAAGTAATAGAACTTAGAATTGTGATAATCAACTTTTTTATTGACAATTATTTAATTAAAGGGGGTTTTGTAGAGATTTTAGTAATTTTGTATAGTTGAAATCATGAGTGAATTGAAGGGTAGACCACCACAGAAAACCTGGAAGCACTGGAGTCTTAAAATATCACGAAACAACCGTCCAGTGCTTCCAGGTTTTCCGTGGTAGTCTTGCTTCAATTGACTCATATTTTCAACTATATAAAATATTTATTTGGAAAAAAAAGATTAATTAGTTGAGATCATGAGTCAATTGAAGCTAGACCACCATGAAAAACCATGAATTTTGTTGGTGAATTAGTAATATAGATATAACGAGTTAGTTTTCTAGGGTAACTAAGTTAAACATATTGATCTACCGATCATAGATTTGTACTAAATAGCATAGTGTCCTAAATTGATATTTACATATCTATAGTTTACAATAGAATTCATTCAACAAACAACCTGATCTAATGCATATTTCGCCTAGAAGGAACATGTAATTTATTATACCGTACTTAACTTAATAATACAATGTAATAAATTCCATATTGGTATTCACGATGTTTTACTGATGTACATAGATAACAGGATTAAAAGTTTAACACTTCACTTATTACTATAATACAAATCATTTATCGGTAAAATATCAAAGGTCATATAAAACTGAAACTGAATTCATGTAATTCAGAATAAATAGATTGTAAAGAACGACTCTAGACTGTTGTTAAACTGAAGATAATGAACATTTTCAGAAAGGGATTTTGTGGAGATTTTAGTAATTTTATATACTTGAAATCATGAGTCAATTGAAGCTAGACCACCATGGAAAACACCGTTGGATGCCGGCCGGTCTACAGGTTAAGTGCTCTGGCGCGAGACTGATAGGTCCTGGGTTCGAACTTCGCGAGGTGGGATCGTGGATGCGCACTGATGAGAAGTCCCACAATAGGATGAAACGGACGTACAGTGTTTCGAGGTTTTCCATGGTGATCTAGCTTCAATTGACTCATGATCTTAACTATATAATGAACATTTGTTTGTTTTTTCTTCAGGTTATTTAGCATGATTTAATATTATAATTCTATTTTGATGGAGTTTTATTCTCTGAGCTGGATGGTTTGGTCATGGAGCTTTCATCGTTCTTCTAAACGACATCATCAGCACAAACTTCGGGTAGAAGTGAAGTGTTTTAAGTTTCTCCACATGTGGTTCACAGCTTGTCCTGTACACCATGACGTTGATTGGTTCTTGTTGACATTAAATCTGTCATTGTTTATTTCTTTATTATAGTTGTATCCCCCATTGGTTTGATTTTTGTTCCTATGTTTCTACATAATTTTCTTGATTGGTTGATAAGTTGGATTAAAGTACTGTATTAAAGTACTAACTTCCGTGTAACTAAGGAAAATAACTCTACTTTCATACAAGAAATGATAGTTCCCTTTTCATAAAATGAATATTGTAAAGAAATAACCAACTTTTTTTACAAATGGTTACGTGAAATATAAACATGTTTGTTTAAAACGTTCTGAAAGGATTGACACGTCTAAATAAAACCTTGTACTTGGTTTATGAAAGTCTGAAACTCAAAACATGTGAAAGAACGGATATGCCTTTAATGCAATAAAGCTACTTATCAAAATAACTTATCTTTGTTATAGAATAGTAACAAATTAATGAACACATGGCAATTCTGATCTTAACAATGAAAGTTGTGAGGATTCACGTTCTACTTGAATAGATCATTAAATAAATAATCCTAAAAAATAAAATTAACATACGTGTTTTAAACCGAAAACCAGTACGTTACACTGGAATTACTATGACAGATTGAACGAACATTACATTTTGTAAGGCTTAAAACTATTTTCGTTGAGATTATGAACCAGCCATTGAAAACTTGGAAGCTCTCGACGGTCGTTTTACTCTAGAATGTGACAACTCACAGGTGAACATCCACCATCCCACACTCGACTAATAAACACAGCACCTTCAGTATCATGCCCGAACGCTTGACCTATAGACCACTGAGTCGGCATCTAATAGTGTCTAATATCTAATGTCTAACTTCAATCAATCGACTATATTGTTCCACCATCTTCCATTGTGTTGATTAGGTAACTGACTCACACCCGACACAATTGGACTCCACTGATCACGGATGCTCACTAGAAGTCCGGAAATTTTCTCTCGAACTTGTCACTATTGAGCACACGGTAATATTCAGTATGGGGTTGTGGAGAATATTGGAGTTAGACATTAACACTATTAGATACCAACTCAGTGATCTATAGGTAAGGCGTCGGCGAGTGATGCTGAAGGTCCAAGGTTCGATACTTATGTGTGAGACTGTAGATGTGCACTGATGAGTCTTCTCATTCTAGAGTGGAACGGCCATTCAGTATTTCCAAGTTTTCAAGGTGATCTAACATTGGTAAATTCATGATTTCAGTAGGTCAAAAAAATAAACGTTCAAGTAATTGACCTTAAACCAATTTTTAGCAGACCAACTTATAGTCATGCTTCAGAATATTGATCATATCTCAACATTCAAACGTTCTTATCTATATAAAAGATATCTACATAATAAATTAGTTATTTTTGAAAACGTAGTTGGTTTGGTTTACTTTTCACATTTTGCCAGGAATTTCAATAAAACCTGTAAATTTATGCTGAAAAAGAAATCCTTCGTCATTCATTTCATATTTCAACGTGCATTTTACCGAATGTTAAATGGATTTCCACGAAGGATTCAGCCACAAAACACCAATATTCTGTACCTAGTTATTTTAGTTTATTAGCTTACTACCCGTCATAAGAAAGAAAATGATTACCTGGGTAATTTCTTGGCAAAATATGGGAAAGATATTCAGCGAGAAATTTAGAAGTCCTGTCTATAAGAAATGTCTTGACATGAAGTTAGAATTAGAATAAAATTAATAAGCAGATGTATAATATCAGAAGGGCTTTGGTGGAGATTTTAGTAATTTTATAGAGTTGAGATCATGAGTCAATTGAAGCTAGACCACCATCGAAAACCTGGAAGTACTGAACGGCCGTTTTGTCCTATTATGGGACTCCTCAGCAATGCTCATCCACGATCCCGCCTCGTGAGATATATAATAGAAAATTTGGCGAGACTAAACTATACTGACGAGCTACTCAGAAGCTTTCGCGGGTTTTCAAGGTCATGGCGCTAAGTTCGGTACCTGATGCTTACGTACGATCGGTTTACAGCGGATTTTAGGGAAGACGTGATAATTCAGCGTCTACAAGAGAAGTGATTATAAGATTTTGGCGCAAAATCCAATTATCCATTTGGATAAATAGAGTTTTGGCATTATAGCTGATGTCAGTTCGTGATGAAAACCCTGAGTATAATTCCTAGCCTTAACCAAGAACTGTAAATCATAATTTGTATTCTTCACACAGGTTTATAACCCTCATTTGGTCTTAGTTATTATGTTGACACTCTCAGGGTCGCTCTAGAGTCGCTCAAAGGTCGTCCATAAATTATAGTCTCACCCTTAACCCTAAATCTTAACTTTAACCCTAAACCGTAAACCATACCAATATACCAACAACATTGAAGCTATGTGGTCTAGGCTAAAAGAATTTTTGAGACCTTATCATGGTTTCAGAGGTCGACTACTATGGAGCCATATGGATGTGTCCCTGTACCGTATGTACTATGATTTTAGAACTTCTGAACCTATATCTGACCTTGAGAATTTTTTGAGTCATGTAAAAGAACAGTATCCCCTTCAATTTTTGAGTTTTGTATAATAGATTTTTACTGTATACTAACTGTCTTCTGATTGGCTAATATTTCTCAAGGTCATTTAAGATTCGTTCAAAGGTCGTCAGTATAGTTTAGTCTCGCCAAATGTTCGACTCATATGAATAATAAGCTTGCTGATATACTTCTTTATACATGCATATTTCCATTTACTGATCGCATAGAGTTTTATCTACAGACTGTAGTCACAATTTACTACCAACATATATACATGAGTGAGTTCCGGGATGATTTTACTAGGATGAGAGAAAAACAGCCAAAAAAAATTGATCTTTAAACTAAATCATATAAATCCAGAATATCTTCTTATTCAAACTTTAAAATAACAAATACTTTGGGTTATCATGAGTTAAATTCCCTTTTTGAATATTGACTAATTATATTGAGCATTTATCCTTATTTTATTCTCAAAATTCTGTTTCATGTTTAAAACCATCCTGTCTATTCCTGGACTCCCTTGATTGTGTCGAACTCTCAACTGGTCTCGATGTAATTTGAGAGAGTTACCATAAGAATCCAATTTATTAACCTTTAGCTACTACATATTCGTTTTAATAATCTTATCCAGTTTAAATTATATTCGTTTTAAGCAACTTTAGTTACTCCCAACCTGCGAAAGTAGAGCAAGCGCTATTGTTATCATCTTATATAGATGAATTATGATTATAATGTAAGCAAAGATGGATAGTGGCTAGCAGTGGAATCCAGTTTGACGCGTGTTTCGTCCTATTTGGGACTCGTCAGCTGGATGTACCTGCATCTCAGAGTTGATGTTCACTCTGGGACTCGCGGAGGCGTTTGAAGCGAAAGGTACTGGGTTCGAGTCCCAGGGTGAAAATCAACACTGAGATGCAGGTACATCCAGTTGACGAGTCCCAAACAGGACGAAACTCTTGTCCTGGATCCCATTGCTAGCCACTATCCATCTCTGCTTACCATGCTTGTGAATTAAGGCTATATCGAGGCAATATGCACAGTATGCACATATGCCAATTAGAGACTGACCAGTTGCAGTCCTAAGCATCAATGAGAAGATTCAAACAAACAATACTAAGTGAATTTCTGATTACAGTGATTACAATTAAGTCATCATAATCACTCTAGAAATGGTTTCTTGTTGACTGAGACATAGTTCCTTAATAATGTTACTATTAAGATGTTTTAAAGATAAATATCAAAAGACTATTTCATGAATTAACGTTACCTAAAGTGATCACAAAATTCATACTGACCCCTTTTTTTGTCAAAATACTCTCACAACAAGATTAACCAATGATATCTAAGTATAAAATGTTGACCTTATGGAATATAACTAGATTTAAGCATAAAACAAACCATATTTATATCCTTTTTTCACATCTCTATGAACAAGTAATCTATTTGCATAATCTCATTAACAAAATTTATTTCTAATACTATAAATGGTTCAAATCACATTATCATCATTAAACGTATAGAATCAAATGACTTTTCAAGTAAAAGTCATTGATCATTGAAATATGCATATTTTCATGAACATCCATTGTAACTACAAAGAGATCGTGTAACCTTAATTCCTTTTTTTTCTTAATGTATAGTTGCGTAACATTAAAAACAGTACTGACTTATATAAATCATATAAGTACATTTAATATATGTCACGTTTTGTAAGTTTCTCGAGTTGTAAAAAAATATACAGAATATGACAATTTAATGATCACAGTTGCCAATATTTGTAAAAAGTGTGAAGAAGGAAAATCAGTAATGACTGTGATCGAACAGTCATCAAACATAGGGATGAGGCAGTCTGTTTGAATATCTGAGCTATCTGTTCTTGTCATCTAGATATTTCAACAAGTTATCTGTTGTTTTTAATGGTTTGGTTATGGAGCTTTCATCGTTCTTCTGGACGACATCATCAGAACAAATTTCAGATAGAAGTCTGTTTTGTTGTTTTGTTTGTTTTAACACATTGTGAGGTCAATTCATTGCATGACCTATTCAGGTACGTTTATGAGTGGTTTACGTTGACCTGCTGTACAAGTAACAAAAGAACCAAATCAGAGACATCGTGCTGTCTGGCAGGCAATATGCATTGAAAAGAATGAATATTATTCAGATGTTGATTACCAAACTGCTAGCATCTAACTAGTGATCATTCAATATTCATCGTCCGGATCGATCAAGAAATGAGAAAAAGGAACTTGCTAAAGTACTTTTTGCTGAGAATTCTATGTTGTACCAAATATATAATAATGAATAAATCTAATAATAATAATAAACAATGTATTGTAAGATACTCAACACCAAAACATTCCGTCATGGTGTGTTTTTGTTAACCTGAGTCACAACTTGATCAATTAACTGATTTTCGCTGCCTTCAAATGTAACTCACGTTGTAACACTATGTATACCAAGTGAATTCATCACTTACAAACAAAGCTTCTAATGTACTTGAGATCAAAACAAAACATTCTTTAATTTGTCTACTTTGATGAGACACAACAATCTCACAAACTTATAAAATCAAGTTTGAAGTAACATGAATGACTCATGAAGCATTAAATACCTGCTTGAAGTATATTTTTCAAACGTTATATTTCATTTTCAAACATTTGGTTTAAATTCACAAAGCTATATCGTAATGGAACCCAATGAGTTCGCCCTAGGTGCTCAAAATCGAATTTAGAATTTGACACCTCTAAATATAGAAAGATTTATTTTAGTGATACAAAATACAATAATAAATGATAGTGTACTAATTAGATTTTACTTAGTTATAGACTTGAGACACAAACATTCCTACAATCAGTCCTTCCGACGGTAAACCGCAGTGGAGACCTAAATAAATCTTATCTTTTTCTTCAAGATATTAGATAAGTCACATTTCACATCTGATGAGATCTGGTATTCAGGATCGTCGAGTTTTAAGATTTTCAACTATGTATACAATATGAAAATATCTCATTCTAAATCTACTTTCTATGTGAATTCTTTTGCAAGTAATTTCTTCTCCTCTGAAACTGCCTTTAAAATATTCACTACAGAAATTATATCTCTCTTCACTAGGGAGATCATAAAGACATTTGATATCTGATCACCACTGTTATTGGGTATGCATAATAAACTTTACTTCGTTCTGGTATTTTACTGTTACACCATCCCTGGCCAGTCTCTAAACTTGTCCTCAGTGTATTATCCACTTTGGTATTGCAATGATATTTACAGAACTGTCAATTAGTTTAAGCAACATCTATTTATGTCTATGCATTACAAAACAGTCAAGCACATGTAAAGTGACAGACTTATTGCAGTAATATTTGGCTGTTGTTCCGTGCTCTCTGTTTTCATCTTCCTCTTTCTAGTCGTAGATAATTATAAGTACTATGTGAATTCATCCTTCGTTAAGCTATTCATTCATAAAAACAGCGTCCCAGTTCTATTACTTCGAAAATAATGACTCATGATACCTGCTTCAAAGTATTATAGTCTGTTTAAAAAAATACCATTTCAAGACAATTTGCGATAAGTTTACGTTATCAGAATAGTTTAAAGCCTAAAATTATGACAATATTTAGGAATATAGTTCAAGAAGAAAACCAAACGAGTCTCAGATGATACCTTCACCTTTCTAATTCTAAGCATTCTTCCCCCTTAATGCTCATAATAACATCAATTCATGATCTTTAGGTGATTTTAGTGCATACACTTTCAACGGAAATAAACACTGGCTAAATGTTATTGATCGAATACACAAACATCTTGTACAAATGGTTTTGTTGCATAGTATAAATCTGATGAAAGAATGTTTACGTCACTTTTAACGCTTTCATTCAGTATCCGAAGGGGTTTGGTGAAGATTTTAGTAATTTTATAGAGTTGATATCATGAATCAATTGAAGCTAGACCACTATGGAAAACCTGGAAGCACTGGACGGCTGTTTCGTCCTATTGCGGGACTCCTCAGCAGTGCGCATCCACGATCCCGCCTCACGAGATTCGAACTCAGGACCTATCAGTCTCGCACGCGAGCGCTTAACCGATAAACCGCTGAGCCGGTATTCAACGGCTTTCATTCCATAATAATATGCACACTCGGATACGTCCTATCACCGAACAATAGAAAAAAAATTCTTATTTCATGATATTTTTAAATGTAAACTAATCATTCTTGTTTCATATTTTACAGTGACCTTCAAATTAGTGCACAATCAAAATACATGAAGTCACAGTTGTTTCATTGATACTTATGAAAAATAATACACTTCTGGACATTGAGAATAATGTAAACAATCCACTCACACAAGTGTACTCCTCATATAGACATTTCATATAATAGTCTTCACAAATCACATACGTTATATAGGTGCAATGTGATTGATTAAAACTAATCAAGACATTTATACATTGGAGTATTCTGTTGTTCAATGTTTGCAATCAAATAAATACTGAAGAAGTGAGTACGTTATGTAAAACTATCAGTTCAGGTGATCCTTGGATTTTATCACATAGGCTTTAGTTTGTATTCTCAGTGGGAAAACGTTTTTGTCAGTCAGAAATGGGAAAAGAACTCAAATCCGTAAACGACAATTATAGTTAGACTTTTCTATGTACTTGCTCAAAAATAATTATTCGAATGTTATGGTTGAGTAAGCCGAAAACATTAATAAAATTCAGGGCTTGAATCAATTCAAAGATCTAGTCAATTTTATAACAAAATATTTGAAATTCTACATTAAAAAGGCCCTGATACGGTCGAGAGTGGGAAGATCCCGCTCTCCCACTCGAAATGCTCTCACATGGCCACGCGTATACAGTCTCTGTCAGGGAAGTCCTACTCACTACCTTCTCACACCAGGGGTGTTGTTCACGAAATTGAGAAGATGAAAAGCGAATGTCCGAAGCTTTAACCGGGTTGGTGGACACGGAAAGTCCACCTAGTGGAGTTGGAATACCCTGATTCCAAACCAACGGTGCACATGGCCTGCAGTATCCTGAAGGAACAAATAGCGTATGAATCAATCGTTGGTTACCAGCTGTCATGTGACTGCATCTCCTTACGATGTTCCACTGCCTTGTGGATCAGACCTTTAGACCAAAGGCTCGGGGTGTGGTCCACTAAGAAAACCACATGTTTCAGTTTGGGTACCTGGGCAGTATCACAGCCCTCACACTAATCAAATGAGATTTGTGTGGCACATATATACCTGTTGCCCCTTTTTACCAATATTTATGTGTTTAAATGAAATAACATGGTGATTCATATCTTAGAGATATTCTAAATAATACAATAAAACATTGCACCATCTAGTTCGATAAACATCCTACTATGACAAGGTGTTTAGCTGATAGAATATCAATTAAAAAATGTTTATAGTTTCAAGTCCACGCTTGTACAACTAACTAATTAGATCAAGCTTTTAGTTTTTAGTATAATGCTACACATAATCATTCTAGTTGTTATTAGATTCCAATTTTCAATTGGATTGTTTGTATACAAGTTTTTAAAAAATGATGATGTATGTTGTGATCCATTAGAAACTGTAAAACTACATAATTGAATGATCTTTCATTTCAAATTAATCTGTCAGGTTGGTAACAACATTTTATTCATGTTACACATTCACTAATCTAACTGAATTTCACTCACAATAACTATTATATCCATCATGGAACCGTTAGATTTCCCCTCATTATACATGTAACACGTGACTGATAAGGAAATTATATTCAGTTGAACAAATGTGATGCTTCTATACCTCCTATGAAATTCGATTTAGCATGAAATATAACCATTCAGATACTTTTAGTTTAACATATTCAAACATTTTCCCATTTATAAAAAGAAAACATCTTTTTAATTACAGACATAACTGATTTAGAAATACCATATTTGTATAGATTTAAAATCTTTTTATAGTAGTTTACCTTGGTAGCAAATTTCAGTGCAATGCCCGTAACAAAACCAAATGTTTCTGATTGCCATTTTTTTCGGTCATCAAGTACAATATAAATATGTATCATCAGTATTGATGAAATTTGAAGATGAATTAAGTAACCTTCAGTAAACTTATAAGTGGAAATTAATGAAAATGTAAAATCCATGAAATTGTTTACAACTATTTTCATAGTGTGAAAACAAGTGTAATACTGACATTTATTAATTAAATAATAACAATATGAAATTATTTACTTACTTACGCCTGTTACCCCTCATGGAGGAGAATAGGTCGCCCACCAGCACTCTCTATCCAACACTGTCCTGGACAATCCTTTCCAGTTCTTTTCACTTGTTATTCATCCTCTTCATATATGCTTCCATATCCCGACGAAATGGGTTCTTTGGCTTTCATCTTTTCCGCTTCCCTTTAGGATTCCAAGATAGCGATTGCCTCATGATGCAGTTTGGTAATTTCCTCAATGTATGTCCGATTAACTTACAACGTCTTTTCTTAATTTCCTCTTCATCTGGAAGCTGGTTTGTCCTCTCCCATGAAACGCTGTTGCTGATGGTATCCGGTCAGTGAATGTTGAGTATTTTGCGTAAACAACTATTTATAAATACTTGTAACTTCTTGAAGATGTATGTAGTAGTTTTCCACGTTACAGTCCCGTACAGTAGAATTGTCTTGACGTTCGTATTGAAGATTCTCACTTTGAAATTAGTTGAGTATTTGGTTAGCAACCTTATCCCGTAGAAAACTAACTCGTTAAAAAAACGCTAACCAGAAAAAATAATTCAAAACATTTATGAAATTACTAACCAAACATAAATTTAATGACATTGTGGAATACCTAATACATACCTAATATGTTACTATTTTATTAGAAATGATAATTAACTGCTTATATTTATTATTATTAGCTTTACTCAACATTATATTTTTGATACAATGTAGAATTCTCAGCGAAAAGTATCTTAGCGAGTCACAATTGATTGATCACTGGGTGGTGATCAATGTCATGCGTGTCAAGTCCTTCTTAGTCCTGATCGAATGCTATCGATCAAGTTGCAATGTGACTACTGGTCTGGGTGGCTTGACACTGCGTGCACTATATATTGAGAAATAAGATGGTGGTTGGAGGTGGGCAAAACGTCAAATGACATGCTCGGTAATAAAATGAGCAATCCTGTTTTTGCTACGAAGTACACTTACAAAGAAAGCCCGGACCTAAGTCCTGTCCCCGACTTCTTTAAATGAATAAATGTAAGTTAAACAAAATAAAACGAAGATGAATAGGAGCGTCGTGCAAAACCGCACCACCCAAAAAAAGATGTCGGTGACAATGGGAAAGAAAAAGCGTGGAATCGTACTCTCACCCCCAATAATGGCACTGCTGGGCGTAAAAAAAAAAAAAATGCAAAGAACAAGAAAAGAAGAGAGCAGGAAGATGAGGAAGGAACAGAAGAACAAAAAGGGGGCGGAGGAAACACGAAACCGAAACAAGGAAGGGAAAAAAAACCGCCGAGCAAAAGACCGGAGAAAAGGAACAGGAGGACAAAAAGCGCGCAGGAGAGGCAGGAAAGAAGGAAAGAAGGGCAAAGAGACAGAGACCAGACACAGGGGGACCAAAGAGGAAGAGAGGGACAAGAAAGGGACGGAGCAAAAGAAAAGGAGGAGAAGAGGACAGACACCGGGAAGAGGAAGCGCCCAGGGGAGAGAGAAAACCGAGAAGAAACCCACCAAACAAGAAAACCCCAACAAAAAACCCAAAACCAACAAACCCAACACAAACACCAAACGACAAAAAAACCCAACAACAAACCTAAAACACAAAAAAACAAAAACAACCAACAAACAAACAAACACACAATCAGGAACAGAAACCCGGGTTCAGGGTTTCCTGTTGACCACCTCCAACCACCATCTTAATCTTAGCGAGTTTCTGTCTCTTATTTCTTGAACGATATTGACGATAAATGTTGAACGATTGCAAATTAGATGCTAACGTTTCAGAAATCGGCATGTGAATAATGTTCATTCTTTTCAATCCATATTGCCAGCAATCACAATGTGTCCGATTGTACATTTTTATAACTGAATAAGTTATGCAATTAATTGACAATAATGTGTTAAAATAAACAATCAAACAGACAACTTTTTGAAATATCTAGATGACAGGAACAGATAGCCCAAATATTCAAGAAGGCCGCCTTAGTACTAACATCCTTAGAATATGGACAAGAAATAAGATAAATATCGATTTTACTACATTATTCAATGATCAAGATTCGGTTACTGTTCTGTAAGTCACTCAGTTCTATGGTCAGTCCGGTACCAAACATGTGTTATGAACTAGACATGCTTCATAACTTGAAGGTTTGGTGATTTTAAGTTAGTATTTATAAGTAATTCATTTAACACAAAATAACAAATAATAAAGGAATTTTAAATGGATGTTATGTAACACTCCCTGTTATTATTTCCGACCTTATCAAATATATTTTATTGTGACCATATAAAAATGAAGTGTAGTTTAAATAGTCAAGCTAAAAATTTAACATTTTTACTAAAATTTAATATAGTTGAAATCATTAGTCAATTGAAGGTAGACCACCACGGAAAACCTGGAAGCAATGGACGGCCCTTTCGTTCCATTATGGGACTCCTCAGCAGTGCGCATCCACGATTCCGCCTCGCGAGATTCGAACCCAAGTTTTACCAGTCTCCCACGCGAGCGCTTAACCACCTGACCACTTAGCCGGCATCCAACGGTGTTAATGTCTAACTTCAATTAATCCACGATGTTTGAGCAACCATTCACCAATGTCATCAGTGAGTTGATATCTCCCAACAGACCTAGTTGAACACCACTGGTTACTGCTTCTCACTAGAAATTCAGGAAGTACCTCATGGAGCCAGTCACTAGTGAGCCCATGATCATTATCAAAAGGGGGTTTTGTGGAGATTTTAGTAATTTTATATGGTTGAAATCATCAGTCAATTGAAGCTAGATCACAATGGAAAACCTGGAAGCACTGGACAGTCGTTTCGTCCTATTGTGGGGCTCCTCAGCAGTGCGCATCCACTATTTAATTCATTTTTGCATTGCTTGTTTGATAGCACGATGATATTTGAAGCAAACAATACTGGGTTTGAGTCTAGAAATGAACATCAACTCTGAAATGCATGTACATCCAGTTATTGAGTCTCAGATAGAAATGGATACAATAAGTTGCTTTGTTTGTAAAAAGCTAAGTAAGATATTTGATACATATTAATATTTACATCGAAACTCAGAATTAATGCCTATTATGCACATAAATAATTTAGGGACATATCATATTAGTTTATAACAAAAGAAAATGTAAATTTTGTATGCACATAAATTAACACATAAGAATATAATGAGTTCAACATTGTTTCTTTTTTATAGTTTCATTATATCATAAAAAGCAAATGAACAAGCCTGAACAAACTGAATATCGTTTTTTTTTGTTTCGCATCCTTAATCATTACATTAGCACAATTTTATCAAATAGAATAAACACACAGTAAGATAGATTAAGAAGAAGGACTTCATATGCATGATATTGATCACCACTCAGTGATCAATCAATTGTGATTACATCTCAGTCCTACAGGAGGTTGGTCGCGGCCCGACTGTGAAGCTGAGTGACACTGGATCGAATCCGTCAGGGAACACCAGTTCCTTGCTGACGAGTGCCAAGTAGCACGAAACCTGGGTCCAAGGTTTCCTGTTGACCACCTCCAACCACCATCTTATCTCAACATAGTGCACACATTGTCGAGCCACCCAGACTAGTGGCCACATTGCAACTTGATCGATAGCATTAGATCAGCACTAAGAAGGACTTGACACGCATGACATTGATCACCACCCAGTGACCAGTCAATTGAGATTAAGATACTCTTTATAAATAATGGACATATCCTTTTAAAGCAGTTTAATTGCAGAATGGTTAACCAGATTCGAATAAATACCGAATAGTTAGTGTAATGAAAACTGAGTACTCATGTTGTTTTTTCTATTTATTTATTAAAGTTTAGAGAGTACTTTCAATCTAAATGTTTCCAAGTCAGATATTGTATCCGGTACATTAAGGTACAGAATTACTAACACAATTGCTAGGATCTTGTCATTGAAAGATGTAATATTGATTATTGATTAATTCAGATTCAAGAGACATACATGAACAATACATGTTATTCATTTTATTAGTAATCAATTAATCAAAATGAAAAAAAGTAGTTATAAAACAAAGATGAATAGTGGATAACAGTGGAATCCAGGACGCGCGTTTCGTCCTATTTGAGACTCGTCAACCGGATGTACTTTCATTTCAGAATTGATGTTCACTCTGAGAATCGAACCCAGTACCGTTCACTTCAAACGCCATCGCATTAACCATTCGGCCACTGAGTCCTGATAGCCACTTGATTGTTCAATGTGGTGAAGTTTAAATTCACTTGATAATGTTTGTTTGAATCTTCCCATTGATGTTTAGGACTGCGATTGATCAGTCTCTTATTGGCATACCAGGACTCAGTAGCTAAGTAGATAACGTAATGGCGTTTCAAGTGAGTGGTAATGAGTTTGATTCCCAGAGTGAACATCAACACTGAGATGCAGGTACATCTAACTGACAAGTCCCGAATAGGATTCCACTGTCAGCCACTATCCATCTTTGCTTATAATACTACTGTTAAGTTTATTAAACTTTAATTCTCATAATCAAATAACAAATATACACTTAAATTAAAACCCACCAATACGCTCACTAATTAACGTAAAATGTCGTTGACACGTATGACAATAAGAGATTAAAACAAATTTTTGCTTCTAATTATTTTACTATAATTTACTCATATTGTGGTGTGTGCTACTGATGTAGTATGTACCATCATTCGAAAGTGAAATACCTGGAAACAGATTAAGAAGATCAAATAAAATAAGATGAGAATAAAGAATGATTGATTGACATTTTGCAGAAGGAACAGTCAAGTTTGAGACAGCTGAGTAATATTTTTCAAGTAAAGAACTTACTGTATCACATGTTCTGTTATTTTGTGTTCAAATACATTGAATTGTCTATACTGGTGTTCTCGCTCACTACAATATTACTGGAGTAGAATCATAAGAAAAACTGTCAGAAAATATAAGTACTTTTTTTTGTTTGGAGCAAATTCTATGACAAAATGTTGTACATTCCTTCATGCATTTAATTCACACATATCTTTATTTGTTCATGTTTGTCTGAGATTTGACAATAGTGTTTCGGGATTTAGAAATTTGGCGCATCACTCAATTTTTAACATTTATAAAGATTTATTTCCAAATCATTAACTGACTGATCTCTCTGTATTTTTCGATCACAAATCATGATTAAAATAATGAAAGTGAATGTTCAATCTCTGTTAAACTTCAAAATATAAGACTTCAGATGACCTTCAATCCAATTAGTAACTGTACGCTCACTAAGCACTCGGATAAATATGAATTACTAAATTCATAGTGAGAACCTATGAATGTTCTTTTCCGTTTGGAAATGTAACTGTATCAAAAGTGACCCAAATATCAACGGTGTAAACGGATGCTGCCCGGGCTTTATCATGAAATGTGGGAAATTATATCCCGATAATATAGTCTAAAGGTATCGCATTATCCAAACGATCCAAGTTCGATCCCCGTTTGGTTTATAAATGGTCACTAAAGATGACGACATGGGTAGTTTATGTTTTATAGTAGTTCTTCATCTGGAGTCAACCTGTGAAGTAAATTATCTTTAAACTGAGTTACTATCAAAAATTACGTGTTTCAGATATATACATATATATAATGTAATATAATGAACAGTTGTCATTCATTGTATTTCGAAGAATATTCCAATATCACTTACATTACGTGGTAGAGTAAAAATAACAATTACCAGAAAAAAGTAATTAACTACTCACATGTTTACATGAATTATTTCTGATTAGCGTTTTTTTAGCGAGTTAGTTTTTCTACGGGCTGGGGTCGCTAACCCCATGCCTAACCCTCCTCCTTTACCCGGGCTTGGGACATTATAGGCCCGGGACTAAGTTAGATGGAGAATACTGGTGAGCGGCATATGCTCCTTCACGAGGGGTAACAGGCGTAAGTAAGTAAGTAAGTAAGTAAGTAAAGTAATGTTTACATGAAGTATTTTTAAAACATTTATTCACCTTGTGAAAGGATAATCAGAAATAAAGTTTTATGTGAAGTTATTAAATAACTGAATTTTATTAACAAAATAGTAGTATGCTTGTTCTACTAGCTTGTCAGTTGTATCAATCAAATGAACATTGAGGGGTATGGCATAACATGAATTATATACATACTGATTCATTTGAATGATATCCTTTATATTTAGTAACTTTCTATAAATATATGGATTAGGTCGATTTTGATACATGGGTGGCTCTCGAGGATACATGATTTGTATACAATATTTTACGGTACATTACGAGATATTCATAATTTTTTAATGCTGTCATTAATTAAACTATACTGTGAATCTGTATTATCTAGCTTGAAAGAGAAACACGAACATCTGTGAAACCCCTTTACTGAAAAGGGTTCTTGCAACTTTTAAATAAACTAAATACATTCATTAAAAATAGAACAAGAATGAGGTACAGAGAAAGGTTATCGTGTTACACGTCCATTTATTTAACAATGATTCATTGGATAGAATAATTCTCTCTGATCATCAATATAACTTGACAATTGACTTGAATGAACATGAAAACATTGTGTTATGTGAAACAAATAAACTTTCTAAGCAAAGATGGATAGTGACTAACAGTGGAATCTAGGACGCGCGTTTAGTCCTATTTGGGACTCGTCAACTGGATGTACTTGCATCTCAGAGTTGATGTTCACTCCGGGACCAGTACCCATTACCGTACCAGTAATTTTCTTATTATTTTCGGCTGAAAAACACCAGTGGATTTGTTCAAACTAACTTTTACACATGCTGGCAAGGTTTTACATTACTGTTTATGTTTATCGAACACTGAGTAGAAGCCACCGATATCATGTTTGTTTAAATTTTAGTTATATATTCATCAGTTATCATTCAGAGCAAGTGCTACAGTATTACTGGAAGTCAGTCTCAACTGAAACCGCTTAGCAGATTGACTGTAAAGATGGGCAATGGTGGTTTGAACCTCGAGGAACGCAATGATCATGTTAAGAGTGTAGATCCTCTTTGCCAAAAATAACCAGAGGTTTATATCGATTGACTCCAACATAATTATTCAATGTCTAATTACATAACACTTCCCGTTTAATTACACCAACGTTGAGATAAACATCGTCAATAGTACTGATTAAAATCATGAATGTGAACCATGTGATTTCAAGTTAGTCATCTGAAAGCATTTTATACTTCACCTGACCTGATGGTCAAGTAGGATCATTATTTGAGTCATATATAAAAACATATTTTACTTATGAGAGATGATTGAGTGTTTTTTATAGGAAGCTTTTAACTAGATTTTACATTTATCATCAATGACCTGTTACGAGATCCCGCAACCCTAAGAAAACTAGTGTTTTTTAAATGACTCGAATATTTATATCGTGGTATCAAGTTCTCAAGAATGCTATCAGTGAGCTATATCAGCTGTTTTAAAGCTTTTCTTCTCTAAGTTGAGAAAGTCGACAATGTTATGTTCTATATGAACGATGTAAGACTATTACAACGTCATCGCAAATCTGCTTTGTGTAAACAGACTTTCTTAATATTAAGGTTAATAAGTAAAACAAACAAAAAAGGGGAACTAGATGAAAATGGGTGGAAATAAACATTACATTTTCAACGATTTTCATACTTTACTCAATCGATGACCATATCGGTGTTTCTACTTATCAACTCTCACTGATATGGTCAACACTTCGTCTCATTATAGATTATTTTATATTATCTCATAGATCATGATAGTTATTAAAATGTTATGTTGCTGAAAAGTTGTGATATTATTTTAATCACAGTGCAAGTAGTTGGCAGTAAAATAAAAACAACTTTGAACATAAAATAAGCATATATATAGGGTTATTACCTAGTGTACAAGAAACACCGTAATAAATAAGATGTCAAAACTAAGACGTTGACATTACAAGTTAAGAGCCTAAACGTATCCAAGGCAAATGTACTCAAACTTTTACTTTTGTAAGCAAAGATGGATAATGGCTAGCAGTGGAATCCAGGACACACGTTTCGTTCTATTTGGGACTTGTCAGCTTGATGTACCTGGATCTCAGAGTTGATGTTCACTCTGGGACTCGAACCCAGTACCTTTTACTTCAAACGCCATCGCGTTCTCCACTCAGCTTCTGAGTCCTGATCAGTTGCAGTCCTAAACATCAATGGGAAGATTCAAACAAGTAATACTAAGTGAACTTTACTTTTGTGTTCATAACAAGAAAAATACAACCGTTGATCGAAATTAATACTTTTTAACTAGATACATATATTACGATAGTAATAGACCGACAGTTTATTAACTGTTACGTTGAAAATGGAAACTTTTGACTGATAGACTTAGTTTTATTATGTGAGAGAATAACTTAGTCTCAATCTCGCTGTTTGTGCTTATCATGATGTCGAAAACCGAAATGAAGTTTTCAACTCGCAAACAATCATATTTCAGGCAATATTCTTTATTTTGAACAGAGAATTTTGTATTTAAGAAATGTAGATATATCACAAATCATTCACAGAACTATCCGTTTTCATATTTGACCATTCAACAATTTTCAACGCAAATTCTATTGGACATGAATTCCAGTTAAAGAATTTTGTTGAGTTCTCCGAAAATTATGACCTATCAGTTGTCTATATGTACATTTTCCAAATGCTATAAGCTGGTAACTTAACAATAACATTCTGTCTTCATCATACTTTGACGTATATGTAAGTCTTAGATGTATATACCACCAGTTTAGTAGGTAGAGATAAGTTATCTTCCTTTTGGTGTGTCTATAAACTCTATAAACCTCAAAAATTTTGACTGGAAGCTATGAAACCAGATCTAACGTCTATTAAATCTAACTGACAACATTAATTTTACTCTTAAATAAATTTACATCACTTCTAGGACTATAACCTGTGACTTTTGGATGTGTAATCAAAAACACACTGAAATCAAACAATTCAAATCTTAAGTACTCCTGTTGAGATGTGGCAGAATATCCAATTATTCATTGGTTTATAACCATTTGTATAATGTAACACTATAAACAGTAATGTTTTATGTATCATTAAAATTAATTTGTTGATTAGACAATTGAGCTATATAAGCACAAATATCAAAATTCATCAAGTGTTACTTATATGTTCAAAACAACTAGACTATTTTATGATTGACTACTTCAGTTGAATTTTACTTCTTTTATATCATTGATATTTAACCTGGTTTTTAGCCTATGAATAAATTTAGTGAATTGTTATTCAATAAATTCACACAGCTCACATTTACTTGGTAACAATTTGCATATGTATCAGCTATACAAATCATAAATAAACTTGATTTTCACATAATTATCACTTATTGTGTTCTCACGTGTATATATAAATAAAGAGATCAGTTTGCTTCTACTATAGAATTTATTCTATATGTCATATATTGTTACTTTATATATATATATAGATTTATTGTAAAGTACTTTCTTACAAAATTGATGTCAATAAAATTTATTCAGTTGAATAAACTAATTAGTTTATACTACACCAATATACTTATCTCACTTGAGATAAGATGGTGGTCGGATTGATCACCACCCAATGATCAATCAATTGTGGTTACTTATCTGACGTATTCAACACATCTGACCCTTTATACCATTTAGAATCTCAAAGCATTGGTATATATATATACTACATATATATGAATAAACTGGTATGTAGAATAACGGTAGTTTTCACTTAGATACATGTAACCCTACAGAATACAGTTCCCCCAACGAACAAAATTACTAAATATTCAACTAGATTTTTATGTTCCACATGTTACCTCAAAATATAAACAGATAAAGTTGTTACTATGTACATCTGACAAATAAATTTAAATGTTTTTCTTTTCTTTTATCAATATGAATTGTTGTTTATATAAAGTTATAAATACGGATACTATTTATTTCCCTGTTTTCAGTACACAACATAATTTGTAGAATAAAAATCGCGGCAGGGTACCTAGTTCACCTTATGAACTATTTTGTATAAATTAAATAGAAATTGAATAAACACAAAATTATATCACATGTTGGTTTAATATTCTAAAGTCATCTAATAATACGGATTTGAAGGTAGTTATAATCAACTGAATAGCCCATTAAATGTTAGGTAGTCCTAAATAGTGTTACATCCTAGTTTGTGACCATTTGACAATATTTATTTACTATTAAAAATCAAATTGAGCTAAGAACACTTAAATTGTAGTGTTAAATAAATTCCCAAAATCAATAGCTCTGTAAGTGTTCGACATTGGATGCCGACCATATTAATTTTAATGGATCTACACGGCTGAAGGCGTTTGGCCATGCATCTGTATCAGATCACGATTGGGAACGCCGTGCTCAACGTCTTCTGAGATCGCTAGCCAGTTTAGATCCGTCTTTTCTCGATATACTGATAACCAATCAAATATATTTTCCAACCTCCTCGCTTCTGACTTTTGATTACACTTGGTTGGCACGATTCAATTATAGAGGGTGTTGCTGGTAAAGTGTTGTCAAAATGCAATGCCTGTGGCATCATCAACAGTTTACAGTGATCTACATTTTTAGACATCAAACACTTCGAAATATATATCATGTTTCCAATACGATATATTTGAGAAGTCTCTATAACATCGCTAAATATACAGCATCTCTGTAAAAAAAGACAGCTAAATTAGTGACGATGTAAATTTAGGGATTTGTTGGAATTATTTTTATTCGTATATGGTTTTCACCTAAGACATACATTAACTAGAGAACCATTGAAAATCTACAACTACTGAGGACTTAAATCATTCTCGTTTGTTACTTTTCTTGAACGGAGTTATAGAATTTAATTGCTGAGGGGAATCGAATTGGAATGAAACAACCGTATAATGTTTCTGTTAAACCATTCAATGATGCAAAAAGTAAGCGGTTAGCAGTTATTTGGAAATCGTTTTGTTAAAAAAGAGGTTATATATATATATATATATATATATGCATGTATCATGCATGTAATTTTTATCGTATATTTGCTAAATAATTAAACCACTCATATTCATGTTCCTTTCATTGTGAGCTTTATTTTGACCCTTGGACTATTATTGAACGATTTACCATTCTTGAGTTATACCCAGTCTATAAATTACTGCTCCCCCTATTCACAGCCACATTTGGCTAACTCTTGTACAAATGTTATTTTCTATTTTATTGGTACGATGTGGTCGGTCTGTTTGCTATATAAACTCAGTATGTTTGAAATACAAGGATTCATACCACAGAGACTGTTATTGGTGTTTTGGACTTAAGTGGATGGGCTAGGCAGAAGCAGGATCGATAAGCACTCTAGACTGCTCGTACGGTTTTCGTGTGTCACTGTTCCAATCGGTAATTCGCTGCTCCCTAATTGGCGGTCTTATCACGTCATACATTAACTGGGCATCCACTCGGAGACAAGATATAACACTGCAGCATTTCACTCTGCGAATTCTATACTGACCAAAATATAGTACACTAAATAAATGTTATTACAATTAACATCTGATTTATTTAGCAAAACAAATAGTATGTACACCAGCAAATTGATTGTATGCAACATTCAATCACCGATGATGTTGTTATTGTTACCTTGTTTTGATTAACATGTTGATCAGTCATAAACGAGATTTAATAGTTTGTTCAGATATGTACTTTAAGAAAATTAAGTTGATATTTTCATCACAGAAATATTTACTGAATTAACAACACAGAATCAACATATTTCGCCTATGTAAATCTAACCAAATGCTAACTATTGACATGAATACAATATCAAATACTATGATGTTATAAACTTTAGGTTAAATAAAATATTACATGGAAGTTAGTATTTCAAAATAAATTTAATCCAGACAGTTGTGGTGTTTGTATGAACTAATGATTCCTTTTGTTACGTCCTTGAATCTTTCTACCCACTTTAGTGCCGAGTATGACTTGTTTAATGTAGATTAAGACCTTGACCCGATAGGCTGACCGGCTTAACCTTGAGGCTAGTATGCGTGAGTTCGAAGTGGGGGTAGAGAGACGAAAACTATTCTATCCCTGATTGGCTGGCAAGCACGCGAGAGAGAGAGAAGACAAAGACAGCTGGAACACCAACCACTTTATTCCAACCCCGATCTAGCACTCGAATTCCCAATTCCCAATTCAGATTAGGGTGAAAAGTTACATGAATAAATAGATGAATAACCTGACCACAACGTCAACAATTAGGAAAATACAATTATGTCCAAAACTGGAGGATTAGAGTAGAAAATATAGTACAAAAGGTTACGTCTAAATTGCAATAGCTTTAGAACAGAAAATGCTATGGCAGTGAATTATACATCAAACGAAAGCTCATGATCTGTAGAATAGGCTAGGGGCAAAAGTAAATGTTACAGTTTTACAAGCTTTGAATTAAATGAATTAACGTCCCCAATAATAGCTTCCGTAATTTGTTAAGCCTTCTTGTTCCGCGGTTCACATCACCTTTTAATTCACTTAGTATTACTTGTGTGAATCTTCCCATTGATGTTTAGGACTGCAACTGGTCAGTCTCTAATTGGCATATGTGCATACTGTGCGTATTGCCTCGATATAGCCTAAATTCACAAGCATGGTAAGCAAAGATTGATAGTGGCTAGCGGTGGAATCCAAGACGCGCGTTTCGTTCTATTTAAGACTCGTCAACTGGATGTACCTGCATCTCAGAGTTGATGCTCACTCTGTGACTCGAACCCAATACCTTTCACTTCAAACGCCATCACGTTATCCACTTAGCTACTGAATCCTGATAGCCACTTTTTTGTGCAATGGGGTGAAGTTTAAATTCACTTCACGAAACGCACATCCTGAATTCCACTGCTAGCCACTATCTATCTAATGATTCCTTTGTACTTGATCACTGTCTGATTTCAATTTCCAAATATAATACGTTCGTTCGTGTTCATCTAGTACTCCTTGGTTAAATTGCATTATTTCTGGGATTCCTAGTTTGTACTATAATTCAAATACTTCAAATTATCATAACAGTATAAAACTTATAACTTTTCTCAAAGTACCAAATGTTACATATTTTGATGTAAACACATTTGTTTCATGAGAAATTTTGGTTTGTATTTTGTACAGGGTAAAATATCTTTTACACAGTCAATATCTTTAATATATATCAGCAACAAAGTAAGAAGAGACAAAGAAGCATCAGTGTGTTGTTTCTTTCTAAGTTTCATGTTTACGACAATACTAGACCTTTATTCAAGCCAAACATTTAAAACCTTTTCGGCAAGCAAAACAACATTATCAGGATCGTATTTTTTTATTCATGGTGCAACATAACTGTCATACAATTTAGAATTCACATTATGGATAACTAGGAATACAGAAAACAATAAACTTAAAGATTGTATCGCTGTTGAGTATAACCTGAAATTAGTAATCTGATTTTTTTTTTTAACTCTCCATACTTTTCAAAGATTTCGATCATGAGATACGAACACCGATCTGGATTTAGTGTAGACTGATTATGTATGTTTAGTACAAAGCACCATTTTTATTTTTTTTTATCTAGAATAAATTAATTTAAAAACGTCTTTCTCTTACCAGACAAGTTTTTCACTTTGAGCTTAAAAGTAATCACCATCCTAATTACAGAATCACTTGTTGAATACAGAAACATTATCGTATTTTCCATCTGGCAGGGTTGAACAAACAATAACTTATAGCTATACAGAACTGATACTGAGATAACTAAAACGCTTTTCAGAACAAATAGGTTGACAGTACCTGTTTTGGTTATGATATTGGCTGTGATGGAGATTTCAGATTTATTCCCTGTAGTTTGTAGTCATGCATTATAATTTATCTTACTGTTGATTTAACGGTTTAACTAAAAGGTTGCTTACGACTGCTAACTATTTACGTGAGAATATTTTAATTTTGGTGAATGTACATCACTATTTTATCTATTTTATTATTTCCTTTTTGTGGTTATGACAAATTACTTACGATCCTGCTTTTCACAAATTTCATTCGGTGGGTGCTGTAAGGCTTTCTGTATCATATTTTTGGCTAAGACTTGATTCCAAATGATCCTATAGTAGCCCTGTTACGTGCATAATTAAATGCATCTTTACCCTTTAACAACTAAATCTTCAGTGTTGTTTCTATGTACAAGGATGATTGAGCATATTCTATATTATTTCCATAATTTGTCGGATTTTGCCGAGGTTGATTCAGTTTTTGTTGTCTACTGTATTCACTTGAAAAAGCAATCCGTGAACAGCTCACATTTTTAGTCTTATTCGATTGCATCCTAAGTTTTAGTTGGGAATATCCAATTAGGCCTAAGAAATGCTAGTGAACCAGTGAATTATGTATTTTATAACACGAAGTCAGATAATTCTAGTGGTAGTACCCTTTGATTTTGTTCCTCTGAATAGTAATACACTCCCTTAGACAACATAACAACAATCTCGTCAAACAGACGGTTACAAGTGTTTGGTAGACAACTTTGTGAAAAATCGACCAATAATTACCCACTAGCTAGGACAACCGATAATAGTATAATGTAAGATGATATTGAATGTCTAATCTTCCTTTCTCCTGAAATCACGGGTTATCATTTCATCATCTCTTTCCTATTTCCTTACTGATATATGGAACTACTGAAGCCGAGTGTCTAGACAATATCCATTAAACCCAACCAAAGATTTAAAGCCGTTCCTTGAAATCAGGAGTTGGTTTCAAAGAAACTAACGGCTTTAAAGGTGATTCTCACAAAAATATCAAATGTCTCTAACAGCAACGCTTGCAACAGGTAGTTGTTCATACTGAGTGCATAAAATGGACCATGCAGTTATTGGACTAACTTGTTTTGCTGAACTTAAAGAGCCCAAGTTTGTGACATTGAAGAAAGCCGTTCGAAACCCTCAACGGTCACTCAAGTTTATATATGACTTCTTAGGGACTCCCAGTTCACTGGTCTTCGTCTATGAGGATGAAATATGACTGTATTAAGGCACCATCTACGAGGAGGATGGATGGAAGGTCCGAAAAGATATGGATTATTGGTTACAAAAGTAATACGATGGCGAGCGAAGTTATTGTACACTACAATAGGGCAGAGAACTACCTTTTACTTAAACTAAGATGGAAGAGAGCAGAAAATCGGTTTGAACAGAACATACCGAAAGCGTACTGTCTTGACGATTTACTCCTTTGAACCTATTGAGAAAATATTCATAACACTGAATGTTACGTAGGTCTAGACTGGCCATTGAGCATAAAATGCCATATAAAAAGGAGTAGAAGAGAGGGATCCTCACTGCAGTCTTTAAAGGAAGAGACAGGAAATATTCTTCTTGTGATAGATCAGTCAAATTTGTATTAGAAGTGATATACTGGAAATCGCTCGAAAATGTGTTATTGCAATAAACTGTTATTCCTTTCTGCTTTAGCCCTGTTTCGTATTTAAGCTTTTACACAGGACCCTTGTATCCATGTTTTATGTTCCTCAGCCTTCCTCGCTTGAAAATTTTATAGTTTGACTTTGATTATTATCCTTTCTTATTAGTTCATTTTTTATTTCAAGTTGCTGGTCCATTGATAATAAAGTCGTGCTCGACAAAACTCAAGGTTACACCGTGGTTCGACCGATGGTTGTTGACCTTGGATTGTCTTCTGGAAATAATTACTGGAGTTCTTGGGAGTAGATATTCGATCCCAACTTGGTGGGAATATTCTTATTGACTCTAAAGTATCGAACACTTATTTTTCAACCATTCCTTTGGCTGCTTAGCACTCCATTTTGTGCTGGAGAACCTTCTGACTGTATTGCACAGGCTGTACCGTTTGAGGTATTCTATACTTTTGATATAATTTATTACCTTTCTTGAATTAGGGCCCCTCAAATACAGCACAGAGTTTATGTTTTTATAAAACTCAGTACGAGTGACTTAAAAAGATTTTGTACGTGTAGCGGTAAATAAATCCCCAAAATAAATAGTTCTGTAGATCTTCGACATTGATGCTAATCTCATTATTTTTACTGGGCACACTCTAGCTGTAGTCGCTCGGTCACGCATCCGCACAAAATCACTAGTGGGTAGGCTGCGCTACGCAGCCCTTGCAACTACTAGTCAGATCAGACTAAACGCTTATCGATATGTCTATAGCTTTTCAAATCTATATTCGAACTCCCTCATTTCTGGCATCTTATTTGACTGGGTTGATACCCTTTAATTAAAAAGTTGTTACGGCCAAAGTTGTCAAACTCGGAATAACCGTAGCATCTTTATAACCAAATCAGAACATGGTTCGGTCTAATCGACTGAGCGTTGGTTTGTTAGTTTTGTGTTAAGATCAAGTACAGGAACATTGGTCAGATATCATCTAAGTCTGTGAAAAGTCCACTCAATGATCAGTTAGGATTGCATACGGACAAACCAATCATGAGATGAATTTAACAATTATAGGCTTTTGTAGTCTAGTCTCTTCCGAACATTAGACGTTTGGGCAACTTTTCAGAACCACAAAACTGCTGGTGCACCCTATATTCACTGATTGTACCGAGTTATTGGACTTCTAGACCCATGTATTTCTTATAACGAAAGTTATAAAAATGAGTTTCCTCTCATGACTACGAAAACACTTTAATAACTGAACAGTGTGTACCGTCTGGAAGTCTTCAATATTTGGTATATTACAATAAACCGTTCTTTAACTTCTTCGGACTTTCAATGACAATCTTCTGGACAAAGGTGGCTAATTAAGCTTCATTTATGTTACTGATATTTGGAGATTCACGAAAGCGTACTCATTAGAGCCCGCTGGGGAAGTAGGTGGAAGATAACCTACAAACTCATCCTATCTAGATACCCCGTTATGAATGTCGAACCACATGTGACACTAATAATCTATGGCCTGTGTAACCATCCTTTACAAGTTACCAGAGCAGATGGTGATCCAAACGTTCTAAACTCATAGAGCTCAGATGCTGGTGGACAATACAATGGAGGCGAAATAAAGAGATATCCATCTTGTCGAGGCGAATATTTCCTTAAGATAAATAGTTTGTAAGAACTTAATACTGTATGGTGTTTGCATGAACTAATGATTCCTTTATACTTGATGACTGCCTGATTTTGAATTCTAAGTACAATAAATTCGTTTTTTCTCACTTAGTTGTGTTTGGTTTTAAATTGCGTCGTTTAGGATATTATTTATTGGTATAATAATTTAAATGCTTCGGTACACGTGACGGAGCAGTTGGATAAGCATTCAAATTCTGTCGCTTTTGAAGATTACTTGGAAAGTTTTGAAATATGGAGCATGACCAGGAAAGATGTGAAGGATGATAAAATTCTGGAGCATTTCCTAACATTCCTTGGAAAAGATGCCTACAGTTTATTAAAAACTTAGGCATTTCCAGAAAAGCATATCTCACTTCCCTATGCAATTCTTAAGAAACTACTATCAAATCATGTGAAGTGCACGAGTTTTGAATGTTATGGAAGAGCGAAATTTCATAAGATGGTTTGTCAGAATAACTAGAAGGTTGGAGAATTTGTCCTTGAAATGCAAAAAGCAAGTTGCCAAACGCAATATCGGTGGACAACTTCATGTGAAGCTCCGTGGTCGATTGATTGCAGGATTTATCATACAAGATCTGGAAAGAGAGCTGTTAAAATACCATACTGTTCTTTTCAAGATTCTAATACTGCATGTACCAACTACGAAGGAGTGAATGAACTTGATTTCCAGCCAGTGAAACATTTCAACACTTTGCTCAGTCGTCATGATGAAATACACTCTCAGCATCAAAGTAGTGTTCGTCTAACAATGATTAACATCATCCTGAGAATATGAAAGGTGATCCAACACAGAAATCCAAAGCAGATCACAAAGGTGAAAGGTAAAAGTTGGTCCTGTGGCAAATCTTACGTAATTAATGTGATTTCGCAATGCTTAATGTTTTAAATGTGGTAAGATGTGACACTGGATCTTGTAATCTAGATCCTACTAATCCGGATCTTCTTAATGATCGCTTGACTTTACCCACCATTTTGAAAAGCAGTGTCCTTATTCAAAAGCGATTATATACATCTCTTCGTTCATATCATGACTTTTTGTAGACACGGGCAGTATAGAGTTCATTATTGCATCTAAGAACTTTAAGTCCTTAGATTCTAACGTTGTGGCACGACTAGCTGAAGTCTCAATATTTGGGACTACTGGACACAGATAGACCATACCAGGATGCTGTGAATCGCTAATAAGAAACGATAACTCTTCACGCATGCCTTGTGAGGTTTTAGTTAGTGAAACAGGACCGTCAATACCGTGCTGGAAAAATTTGAAAAGACTTAAAGTGGAGTTGTCTTTATTAGTTTCTAAAGAGAATTCTAATACACCACTTAAAGATTTGGTAGCTGCTAAGTGCAGTGGATGTATGAAAATTCAGCCTATAAAACCTCTAGTACAGAGTGATCCAGTCTTTCTTCGAAGACGAATAATTCCTTATGGTCCTCGACAAACGGTAAATAGGATGATTTGTGTGCGAAAGGTGTAATTGAACTGACTTAGTCTTCCGTGTGGGGTACTCCTATTGTTATTTTATTGAAGTCGGATGCCAAGACCCTCGAAATATGTGGTGACTATAGATTAACACTGGACCACCGTTTGTTGAAGTGAACGTGCATAGCGGTGGTAGCTGAAGATATTCTGAACCGACTTCGTAGTTCTAAAGTGTTCTCGAAAGTTGACTTATAAGATGCTTATCTCCAAATCCCTTTAAATCATTCTCCATCTGTTTTGAAAACAATTACCACTCATTTTGGTCTGTGCAAATACAACTTCCTTCTAGTTGGTCTAAGTTGTTCCACAGTTATATTTTAAGAAGTGCTGAATAAGGTATAGAGTGATCTTGGAAGTGTTGGAGTTGGCGAGACTATAATTTATGGATAGGCAAATCAGAAGCGTTCGAAAGATCTCAATGTTAAGGCACCGATTTTAGTGACTGATGCTCAGATGGTTCAAATGGTTGAAGACGGAATACAAAAAGCTTTCGCTTAACGGGCTTCCGTGTCTAGTAGCAGTGAATCACCAATACCTCCAGGCAAAAACCTAGGTATATGAACGATAATAGAGGAAAAAAAGAATTTGGTAAATCATAATAATATGTTATCCTTAGTCCTTAAGAATAAGTCAAGTTTCCTCTCAAAGGACTCCTGGGAGGTCGCTTGGACTAGCTCAGTCGGCAGCGAATTCCAGCACTTGACAACTCTAACGGAGTAGAAGTTGTGTCTGCAGTCTGTTCTGCTATATAGGGTCTCCAATTTCTGGGTGTTACCTCTTAGGTTAGTGTTATGACTAAGCTTAAGAAGATGTTTAAGGGGATGACCAGAAGTATTAAGGATACTGTAAGTCATAAGAAGGTCACCTCTAAGACGCCTGTACTCTAACGGGTAAAGGTTAAGTGATTGGAGGCGCCCTTCATAAGGTTTGAATCTGAGTCCCCGAACTGATTTCGTGGCTCGACGTTGGATACGTTCCAGAGTGTCCTTAACGTTTGGGAGAAAGGGAGGAAATACTATGTTTCCTTACTCTGAACGGGGACGAATAAAACTATTGAAGATTATGTGGAAGGTTCTACCGTCAAACTGGCCAAAATTGCGCTTCAATGTCACCAGTGCAACGTTTGCTTGAAAGGCGTTTTTGTCTCAGTTCGCATACGATTTCAAGTCATAGGGTACCAACACTCCTAAATCTTTTTCGACTTGGGAAACTTCTAGAGGGGAGTTACCTAAGTTATAACTATAGTCTGAAACATGTCGCAGATGGACTACTTTGCACTTTGAAGTGTTGAAGGTAAGTCCGTTGTCATCTGCCCAACTTCGAAGTCGGGTTAGATCCTCCTGAAGAACTAGTATATCATTATGATTAAGTATCTCTCTCCAAAGTTTCACATCATCAGCAAAAAGCAATAAGTCAGATGAAACTTGTTATTGAAGATCGTTAATATAAATCAAGAGAAGAGGTCCTAGTATCGAGCCCTGGGGGACCCCACTAGGACATTCCATAGCCTGAGAGAGAGTGAAGTTAACCCTGACCTTAAAGTGTCGGTTTTCTAAATATAGAGAGAGCCAATCAATCAAAGGGGGTTTTATACCCAATCGTCTAAGCTTCTTGATAAGACATATGTGGTTGACCCTATCAAAAGCTTTTGAGAAGTCCAGGTAGATGACGTCAACCTTCCCCTTGCGATCAAGGATGCTTGTCCATCTCTCCACCGCAGTCAGCAGGTTGGTCATACAAGAATGACCCTTCCTGAAACCATGCCGTTGGGGTGAGAAGAACTTTAGGGATAATAAGTATTCGTGTATACCACTGTATATTAGGGACTCCATAATTTTGGAAGGTATGGAGAGAAGGGCCACTGGTCGGTAGCTTGAGGGTTCACTGCGTCGACCTCCTTTGAAAATTGGTGTGATGTGGGCCAGCTTCCAAATTTCCGGTAGTTTGCCTCTGCTTAGCGAGTGTGCAAACATCACACTAAGTGGTGTCGCCAGGATTGAAGCTGCTTCCCTCAAAACAGCGGAATGAACCATATCCGGACCAAGAGAAGTGTCTTTTCTAAGGTGCTGCAGTTTACGGAGCACCAGGTCAGCACTCAGATCCACTTCGGAAAGTCCTGCGCAGTTGCAGGTGAAGCTTTCGTCAGTATAGTTGATGTGGGTCAGCTGGAATGTCTGGGAGTATTGTTCAGCCAAAAGGTTGGTGGCATGACCGTCGTTATTGGTCGGGCTATTGGGACCAAGCAGTTGGGAAACTCCAGTTTTGCCTTGTCGAAGAGAAGCTGCGTAACTGAATAAGCTTTTCAGATTGGAGACGAATTTATCGATAAGCTTGGTCTGGAACTGAAGCATGTCTTCGCTTATTGCCTTTGAATATATGTTCCTTATGCGTTTATATTGCCTGTATGCGTCGTTATTGTCGGTTCGTTTATATTCGGCCCAACAGTGTCTTTTGCGGCTTAGCAAACGACGAGTGCGGTTCTTGATGATTGGAGGTTGTTTGTAGCTTTTTGGGACCATTTGAGGAACTGAATGCTCAGTAGCACATAAAATCGTGTGCAGTAAAAAATCCCAATGAGCATCTACTTCAAGTTGAGGGTGAACATCCCAATCCACCTGTTGTAGATAGTCCTGTAAAGCTAACACATTCAACCGTTTGAAGTTCCAGCGCTTGTTGCTAGTAGGATATCTTAGCTCCGTTTTGCTGACAAAGCTGAATGATAAGACGGCATGATCACTTTTAGCCAGGGGAGCCAGGATTGAGAGGTCGTCAACTAGGAATTCTTCATTTGTGAATACCCAGTCTAAGCGCGACGGCGTCTGATTGTTTCTCCAACGAGTTGCCGACTTCACATTTTCGAATAATCCCAGGTCACCGATGAGGTTGAAGAACAGAGCTTCAGTAGAGTTGTCACCTCCAATGTATGTATGTTCCACGAAGTTGATTTTAGGAAGATTGAAGTCCCCTAGAATCAGGATTCGAGAGAATCCGAGACGCGTAGAGCGAGTTAATCCTTCCAGCAGACGTTTGTCATATTCGATGTCGGCAGTGGGCTTCCTGTAGATGACCCCAACTAGACACCTCGAGGTGGTAGACAATCTCACCGAGCATCATACTGACTCATCAAGATTGAGAAACTCTTGTTTGTGAAGTTGGTGCGCATCCAGGCATGACCGTATGTATAGTGCTACCCCACCCCCCATTCCTGTTTTTCTGTCGTTGCGAAATAAAGACATTCCAGTTATTGCTAGCTCCTGGTCCGTAAACTGAGACGTTATCCAAGTTTCGGATACTCCTATCAGATGGGCATCATTAGCGTTGCTAAGTTCACGTAGCTCATCCATTTTGTTTGGCAAGCTCGCGACGTTCGTGTATAGGCAGTTTATGCTTTCAATTTGGAACGCGTGAGCTTCTTCCTGTTTGTCTATATGAGCCGTGCGTGAGTGGACAGGTAGCCTACCTATACGATGTTTACCGAGTTGGTAGTCCCTGTCCTTTACACGTTTTTTTTATGATCAAGACAGTCCACGAGTGTAATTGTCAGCTCCAGCTTTCGTTTGTGCTTGATCCTGCTGTCGTGAGGCCTATCCGGATGCATATGGATGTCAGTTGGAAACCGACGTCTATTGGCACGAAATGCTTCCAGAGTTGCAGCCGCCATGTGGGAGAAGGGGAAGGTTATCTTCAATAGCCGGGGCCTAGAGTCTCCATCTCTCTTGGCTAGTCGCATTACCTGTTGGGTCAATATGTTCTTAAGTTTTAAGGAATGCTTAATGAATTTCCATTCCCGAATATCAGAGTTTGCTTGAGTTAGGTCCATATTTTCCGGTACACCTTGCACAATGATATTTCGTCCACGGAAAAACGCCTCGCGAGATTCCTTAGGGATGTTCCGGATGAGATTTCGTTCAGAATACGGTATGTCGGGCAGTATTCCTACGTTCCCATCGGATTTTAGTAAGTGACTGGCTAGCAGGACGTCCTCTACGTCGGAGGCATTCTTAAGTGTAACACGAAGCAGCTTCGGGTGGTTTAGGTGGTTAGAGTCCTTCCCGCGAGTGAGCCGTGTGACGGTCAAAGGCTCTATTCTAAGGAGTTCAAGCCTCTTGTTTAATTCTCCCCAGAGCATCCTATCATTTTTGTCCTGCAAACTGAGAGGAAGGTCGGGGTTGTCAATAAGATTCATGATTATGACAGAGTCGTCACGAACCGTAATTGATTTCCCAGGTTTTCCAGGGCGTCTAGGTTTGGTATCTTGTTGTTTGGATGTCGAGGCGCGTTTTCGATTCCTGGGCTCAGTGATGACCGGGCGGACAGTCTTGGGGGTAGACTGTGTGGCCAAAGCATCAATTGATTTTCGCACGGTACTTGGGATGTTCAGTTTCGGCGGGGACGCTTGGGCCTTTTTACTCCTGTTAACGTGAGTCCGACCACCTACAGGATTTTTGGGAACCACTGTCTCATTCAAGGACTCCCCCCTGGGGGACGCAAGTTTACTGAGGGAGTCGATGACAGTCGATGTTAAGATGGTGCTGAGTTTCAGCACATCATCACTCGTGCTGTTAACAGCACCGTCGATAACCTACCTGTCAATATCCTTTTCCCTGTTTGCCCTATGCGTTCCAGTTTTGTTACCCGTCATGATACTATCATTTACCAAATTCTTAGACAGCTTATCTCTCAGACCTGTTAGCAAAGTAATGATGGTACCCAACATAACTACGGTATCAGTATTGCAGGTAACACATACCCACCTACGATCAGACTTGCTAAGTCTGCTATAGGCTGCTGCTGTTAGATCTGTACATGCCTCGTGGAACCAACCTTTGCAGTTGTCACATTGCATGCCAGATGTAACAGCGAAACGGTAACCAGGTCTCTTGCATGAATTTTTCATAGCTAGTGATTTAGACTGTCTTAAAAATACAAGCAGTAAATTAAGAACCGTTAAAAAAACACACAGTAAACAAAAACTGGCAAAAATGTACAAAAACAGTTAACGATAAGCTAAAGCTAGTCTTTACGTGAAAACTATAAAAAAAACTGATAGTGAGCTGAGGCAAAACCACAGTTAACTATTAAGTTGAGTGAAACACAAAAAAAGAAGTAATCTACCGAACGTATAGCTCAGAATAGATTCTTTAGATCGGAAATGGTACTTTTGTTGCGTAAGAACACAGCAAAAGTTTAAGAAATGTAAATCACGTTAGGACTAAACTTCCCGTTCAGTTTCAGCTTCACTTAGGAAAGGACGGGCGGCTGGATGATGTGTATTAGTAATAGCAGTGGCAGTCTCTCAGTTGATCCGACTTTCATAAGAAAACGTTGACAAATGGAGCTGCAATCGCGTGTTGAGGCAATGAGTTTCATTTGTTGATGATTCGATGTTGAAGTTCATAGTCAGCTGGCAATTAATTTGTTTTGGGCTTGTGAATGTTTTTTAGAACGTCTTCGTAAAAAGGTGGGGGTATAGAAGATGCAAGTTTATCAACAAGCATTTTAAAGACTGAGATCAAATCACCAATGGTTTTCCTGGATGGGAAGAAAAATATGTTTAGTTCAGGCACTTCCTCCTCATACGGGAGATAAAAGTTCCAGAAATCAGCTAAGTTGCAGTTAGTTGAACCTTTTTCAACCGCTCACTGTCTCTTTTTAGAAATGGACTAGCCGCTTGGGAACTAATAAACACTACACAAAATGGAAAATGTTTTATCATCTACGTGTCTAGTGCCTCTATGTGTGAACCATATGGTTCTAAACCCCTTGAAAGTGTGAAGTGATTTTCAAGTCTTGGCTGATGATGACTCTTAGCTCAGTATGTGTCTGGACAACAGGTAGCTCACTGTTATTCACCGTGTATGTATCTGTACCATGGTGACCGATCTGCATTACAATTCACTTGGAAACAACTGTTAGAAACTGCCCAATTCCAGACCATTCAGATAATTTCTACAGGTTATTTCGAATCTCCAAACTATCGCGTTCATTTATTTATCGCTCTCCATATCATGACATCAGCATCATGACATCACGCTTAGCTAGCAGTTAAAATATATCGAGTTATCTAATAGTTCAGTGTGTATGGGGTGTTTGTACGAACCGAAAGGAAAAGGATCTACACGGCACATACATTGCTAAAGCAATATGAGAATACCAAAGTTTGTCATAACAATGTATCGATGCTGTCCACCCATAATACTGGGAGATTTTCTCTTATCATATTCCTTTGCTTCATGTACGAATATAAGCGTTTACAGTGTTTTACAGACGCCTTGACAAGCTTTTCTTCATACAAAGTTCTAGAATTGCGAAGGGCTTTTGGATGGCTTTAGTCCTAGTGAATTTGGCAGTTATTTGTGGATTGGCTTATCTTTCGTTCAAAGGTATGTGTTTGTTCTATAGCAATATGGATAATGGAAACGACAGGTATCACATCACTGAGCAGGCATGCGTTGGTTGAAGTATGAAAATTGTAAAATTCAAACCACGAGGTGCAAAAAAAGACATAAATTGAGATAGGCAATAAAACCAAATATATCAAAATAGTGTGTCAAAACAAAGAATTGAGTGGGATTAGGTTGATTATAGTAATAATGATATATCTAGTAAGAGACACTCATGAGACCGAATAATAATTGAAAAACATCTTTCTATGCTTCAAAATTTTGATTCATAGCCGCTCACAGGGAAAAGCAAGTCCTGAGTGTATAAATGACTGACTAGTGATATGTAAAAATTATCTGTTGTGGAGTTTTTAGTCATTTTAAATAGGACGAACCCAATATGAATATGTGAGGCTTTACCCCTATGTGACCACTTCGACATGCACTCTGTTGGGGATTACTTTGTCGTGTGTGACAATAGGCTTCAAGTAGGGTTTTGTCGAGGTAACAGAGGGTGTTTAGAATACTGTAATAATAACTGATGGTGAAGTTTTTCTTCATAGTGATTTGTACCTCAGTCGAATAACCCACTCTGCAGACTTTCTGATATAACTGTTTTAAAGATAATGAAGGATGGAGCCGGTGACGGTTGAGTTCGAAGACACGCTTGAATTACAGCAGAAGTAATGTGATACATTACATTTAGTTTCGAAAGCTACCTCAGATGGTGTGTTCCTCGAATTGCTGTAACATGACCGTACATCTTCTACGGGTTGTACGTCTAGTTAACGTAAAGTACTGAATATCAATGTGCAATAATTAGAAGCATTCGAGTTACTATACGACCTAGGAATCCCCGAAATAACACAATTTATGATCAAACACAACTAGGTGAGAACAAACGAACTTATTGTACTTAGAATCCGAAATCAGGCAGTCATAAATTACAAAGGAATCATTAGCTCATACGAACACCACATCCTCCATAGCTTAAAATTGAATCCAAGTTTCTGTGGTCGATTGTATATGTTCTCCTTAGTTTCATCATGTGCCTCTCAGATTGTGCATCGGATGCAGACTATGCATTATCTAGAATATAATCATTAGTACTAGAATTAACAACTGAAATTGGAACAGACTCGCCTCGTTCCTTAAATTGTACTTGATCGACATGTTGATTGTGTGTACTCAAATCATTGATATCTAGAATTCGCACCATAGGTTGCCAGACATTCTTCACCACAATCCCCTGTAGCTGGTCGAAGATCATTCCCACGATGACATGTGACCTCTGCAGAGTCCAAACTCCTTATATTCGAACGTAGAATACTTCCTTTTAATAGCTTCGATGGAGTCTCTTACGTTGAAGAATGCTTAACATTTATATAGTGCAGTATAAATGTATCTACTCCTCTATCCGATTTATCAAATCTTGAGGCAGCAATAGATTAATAGCAGTTTTCAATATCTTGAGAAATTTTTCTCCCTGACCATTAGAACAAAGGTGCCTGGGAGCAGTGAACAGATATCTACATCATATGCCGTTCAACCAGGTAGTGACTGCATCCGCAGCGAAATGAGAGCCCCTATCAGTCACTAACACCATGGGAACCCCTTCTCGACTAAACACCCTTTTTATTGCTTGGATTGTGTTGTCAGAATGTGGTGAGCTTGTGAAAAAACTCCAGTCCACCTCGAAAAAGAATCAATACGTACAAGTCCATATTATATACTAAGAAATAGACCACAATAGTCTGCATGAGTTCTTTGACAGGCCTCAGGAGATACTGACCATGAAGGTTCACTCTGAAGGTTGACTTCTCAACCTATGACATTTTCTGCGATTGTTCTCTGTACGACATATATTTGCATTTATCTCTGGCCACCAACATGTGAGTCTTGTCAGGGGCTTCATTTTCCTAACACCTAAATATCCACTATGAAGATCATCAAGGACAGATTTACGTACCAAAGGAGGAATAACAACACAATCATTTAAACACAAAATACCACCATGAGAAGTGGGTAACGCACTCCGCTTTGAAAAAAAGACAGGAAATCTGCGTTTCAGATTATCATTCTAACGCTTCTGCATAGCAGTGAGTATACATCCAAAGTATTTCCCAGTTCCTCTAATGAGATCTGGACGTCACATCGGTAAAGATTGCACCAACACACGGTCTGAAACATTAACCGGTCTATCTTGTTATGATCGTCGAGAAATGTAGTCAACATGTTGAAATTGTTTATCACTCTTGTGCTCAATCATATAGTCACAGGCACTCACAGCAATACTCCATCGTTGAACTATAGCTGCAGAGGAGCGTGCTAAGGATTTTTCAGAATGATAAATGGACCTTAAAGCCTTATTATCAATAGCAGTGGTGAATTTCTTTCCGAATAAATATTTATGAAGTCTTTTGACGGTCCAAAACACAGCTGTTGCTTCTCACCGAGTTTGTGAATAATGTTGTTCAGTGACAGTAAGTTTGCATGAAACACAGATTACTGATGTACCTTCCTGCTCCAGTTGTGTAAGTTTATCATTTTTATTATGGATATGTCCCTACAATACTCATACCACTGAACAGCCGAATTCTCAGTAACACCTGAGATTATTGCAGCCAATGTTAATGATGCTTTTATTATATAGTTCGCGGCAATTATCATTATTTGCTTTAGTCTCAATCTAGATCGAGCGAAAGAGGCTTCTATTCAAGCAAACGTTTTCCTTCAACATACGTTACATCGAAGGACATCATGGCAGTCTGCACAAAGTCTACATGTCATTTAATTACCACACTTAACAATACATGATCTTCTTAGGTGTCCCATTTATTGTAGCCGCCTTATTGTCAAGTCTTCCATAAAATCCTCTGCGAACCGATCTTATATGAGGTCGACGCAGCGAACCCTCAAGCTACCGACCGGCGGCCCTTCTCTCCATACCTTCCAAAATTATGGAGTCCCTAATATACAGTGGTATACACGAATACTTATTATCCCTAAAGTTCTTCTCACCCCAACGGCATGGTTTCAGGAAGGGTCATTCTTGTATGACCAACCTGCTGACTGCGGTGGAGAGATGGACAAGCATCCTTGATCGCAAGGGGAAGGTTGACGTCATCTACCTGGACTTCTCAAAAGCTTTTGATAGGGTCAACCACATATGTCTTATCAAGAAGCTTAGACGATTGGGTATAAAACCCCCTTTGATTGATTGGCTCTCTCTATATTTAGAAAACCGACACTTTAAGGTCAGGGTTAACTTCACTCTCTCTCAGGCTATGGAATGTCCTAGTGGGGTCCCCCAGGGCTCGATACTAGGACCTCTTCTCTTGATTTATATTAACGATCTTCAATAACAAGTTTCATCTGACTTATTGCTTTTTGCTGATGATGTGAAACTTTGGAGAGAGATACTTAATCATAATGATATACTAGTTCTTCAGGAGGATCTAACCCGACTTCGAAGTTGGGCAGATGACAACGGACTTACCTTCAACACTTCAAAGTGCAAAGTAGTCCATCTGCGACATGTTTCAGACTATAGTTATAACTTAGGTAACTCCCCTCTAGAAGTTTCCCAAGTCGAAAAAGATTTAGGAGTGTTGGTACCCTATGACTTGAAATCGTATGCGAACTGAGACAAAAACGCCTTTCAAGCAAACGTTGCACTGGTGACATTGAAGCGCAATTTTGGCCAGTTTGACGGTAGAACCTTCCACATAATCCTCAATAGTTTTATTCGTCCCCGTTCAGAGTAAGGAAACATAGTATTTCCTCCCTTTCTCCCAAACGTTAAGGACACTCTGGAACGTATCCAACGTCGAGCCACGAAATCAGTTCGGGGACTCAGATTCAAACCTTATGAAGGGCGCCTCCAATCACTTAACCTTTACCCGTTAGAGTACAGGCGTCTTAGAGGTGACCTTCTTATGACTTACAGTATCCTTAATACTTCTGGTCATCCCCTTAAACATCTTCTTAAGCTTAGTCATAACACTAACCTAAGAGGTAACACCCAGAAATTGGAGACCCTATATAGCAGAACAGACTGCAGACACAACTTCTACTCCGTTAGAGTTGTCAAGTGCTGGAATTCGCTGCCGACTGAGCTAGTCCAAGCGACCTCCCAGGAGTCCTTTGAGAGGAAACTTGACTTATTCTTAAGGACTAAGGATAACATATTATTATGATTTACCAAATTCTTTTTTTCCTCTATTATCGTTCATATACCTAGGTTTTTGCCTGGAGGTATTGGTGATTCACTGCTACTAGACACGGAAGCCCGTTAAGCGAAAGCTTTTTGTATTCCGTCTTCAACCATTTGAACCATTTGAACCATTTGAACCAAGTCGTCCGTTTTTAAAAATGACCTTGGGTTGAATGGATAACTATATCCAAGCTGATCGACGTCTTCGATCATCAGATGATCGCGAGGACGCGATTAGCAGCACTGATGACGGGTCTCAGCCAATATCTCAAAGCGTTCAGGACTTGGCAAATGATATATATAAGGAGTTCGAGTCTTTGATCAAATTATATGGGAATGGCTTCCTTCACAATTTAATGCCGTTGGTCATCCGTGCACTAGAGAACCTCGATAGCTTGCACTCTGAAAACTCTGACCTCCATCTAAAGTCACTTGTGCTAAGTGATGACCATAGACTACTTTCAGGTGAATATGAAAAAGAGAAGAAACTAAGGAAGGTTGCTGAGAATGTTAGTTGCTGTTGACACAAATATTCACTTTGTAAATATAGAAGTTATTCCGCTTGGAAGATGATCTGGAAGAGGAACGTAGACAGCACGAGGAAAAAGCTGCATCTTACGATGCCAATATTCGTATACTTGAAAACAAAGTGAAAAGCTTGAATGATCAAAGTGAGTCACATACGGTCTGTTGATACTGTATCAAGTTTCGAGGTTTGAAGAACAAGAGGCGGAAATGAAAGGAGAGTATCAGCGTCTACATGATTTATACACCAATCTTCTGCGTGTGTACCTTGAATATGTAGAACGTGTTAGGTCAATGTTTATTAAAAGCAAATTAGACAATCATTGTCTTCCTGACTGTCCCTATACCAGTGATAATACTTGCTTTGAAGTTGGATTGGCTGCTCAAACATCTAACCACAGTACAGGAGTTGATCAGTTAAACCGACTAGGCAATATGCTGAATTCAGAAAGTTTGACTCATGGAATGTTTTACCTGTTTAATCACAGCTTTAGAGACAGAACGACAGAGAATTATGAGGATTATCATGGAAACAACGCCTGAGCTCTATAGTGGCGGGAGAATTTTCAATAATTCATCGTTTGTTTGTTGTTTTTAATTTTTATTTCCAGCAAAAAGGCTTTCAGAACCATGTTTTGATGAATTATCGCAAGGTGATTTACCGGAAGACGATGGACACGATATAAAAAGTAAGCTCTTCCAAGCATTATACAGCATTTCAAAGTTGCCTTGTCAATATTTCCTTATAAGCCTAATTTAAAGTATATATATGTATCACTACATGTTATGTATTGTCACTATCACTGTGACTGATTCAGTGGATGCATAGACTTTCCGTAGTTTATCCTATTAAGTGGCCTTTCAGTACTTGACTGTGAGCACTCGTTACTCATTTGTTTGTATTAAGTCAGGTCAATTGGGACTAGCGAAGCAAGTTCTTTATTCCGATATTTCACGTTTTTGACTTTTACACTTGTTTTTTCACTAACATATTTGACATTTTTTCTTTTCAGGTCATGATGGCTCATGTACTACTCCACAACCGCAGTCTGGTGAGCCCTTAGGTAACGAGTTTGCTGGTAAGTTCTTTCGAAAATATGTTAAAACTAAGTGCGTACTCCCCCATCATCATTACTGCTTTAAGATAGTGATTGGGCTTGGATGTTCTCAAGACCCAACCGAAGTGTACTTGCTAAGACACATTTCCCTTGAAGTCTCCACCTTTCAAGCAGTTTGGTTGTATAAGAGTGAGACTACAGGTGCCATGTTTAGGATTGTAAAGGCGAAGGTGTACCACCAAAGATACGTGGATGTAATTGTAGCAAGTAAAAGATGATTTCTATGGGATTTTTCGACTTAAATGCTGGACTCTTAAATCTAGTAATCGTGAATGGTGAATTTTACTTCCAAGTAGGCATGTTGAGATAGACAATCCTAAACAGTGAGGTACCTGGTACAAATGTTGATTGATCTGAATTGTCACACCACATCAGCACAGCCGGATTAAGTCACTAAAATTAGTACTTAAGTAGTAGTGATGGTATGTAACCTCAAGATTGCTCACCTGGTAATCCTAACACCCGAGCAATGCTTTGAAGGCATTTACAATCAAACACTAGTAACTTGTAGATGTCCTCCATTTTTAAAGGCCACATATCATAGCTACCCAGTAGAACCTAAAGAACTGGTGCACAATATATTTGTCCTTTGGTTGGAATACAGATAACGCAACTTATCAAGTGTCAAACGAGCTTTCTAAGTGCGTGACGAGATTTCGTTGGACACTGGCCCACCAAGTTTGGCACAACTTAAATAACTAAGATGGTCGACTCACTGAATTAGTCCACTCTCCATGGTTAAACTAGGCGCTGACATAGACTTATCTTAAATTAACACCAAACACACTTAGACTCTTCCTCAAGGCGGTTAGAGAACCATGGATTTCGCCTATCAGAACTATATTTTGGTCCACTAAATTAGTCTCCCTGCAGGAGATCAGTGCCTGAAAAGTGGGATGATAGAAGTGTGAATATCTGCGTCAAGTTCATATAATGATCCGGAAAGTGGACAACACTAACGAATACAATTTGATGTTTTCACTTCAAATGACAGTTCTGCAAAAGCTCTGTTTGGTGTTGTAGTGTTTGAATAAAGACTTCACAAGGTTTATACACTTTTCATAAACACCATTTAATAAAAAACACTGTCACAAAACCTCTGTCGATTAAGTCGGATGATGCCTTGAAGTTGAAAGATACCACTTATAACGCTTCAGTATGGCTGTGCGTCCACACCATGATATAAAGTCGATCTGATTTTACTGGGTCACTACACTGAACCACCCCAATAAATATGTGCGAGGAAATTCAACACAGACTCTACTTTCTAAATTATTACTAAATTTAAAAGTTTTTCCAAACCGTAATTTTTACACACTACTCATGCTTACGGTTCGCATGATATTCGGTGTTTTAGTATTTATATCAGTCGGCGTTGAAGTGTGCGTGACTTTAATTTCTCCCATGTATTTGAGCACTTAGAAGGTTAGTTGTAATATTTAAGAGTATTTGAATTATAGTATGAACTAGTAATCCCAGCAGTAACGCAATCTGACAGGAGATTGGTTGATTAGAAACATTTGTCTCACGATGATGTTGGGTTTCGTTTAACTCTGGACTGCTCTTTGACGTTATACCGCTTCCAGAAGTCTTGAGTAAAGATAAGTGATTATTAGAAACATCCAACTTAGTAGAATCACAAATTTTAGCATTAGCTTCGGCGAAATGAATCATGGTATTACAAACTGACTGAATGTGTCCAGTTTTACCACATTTAAAGCATTTAGAATTACGAAATACACATGAATTACATGGTTGAAACATGCCACAGAACAAGTACTTACCAAACTTGTGCTCATCTTCTTGAACTATTTCACAACTCGTCAATGAATTGTTATCTGAATAACCTTGATTACATATTGGACTGCGATGACGTAGCAAAGTAGTGGAATTCCTGATATTCTGGAGAATCATTTCATTTAATTTTTCTCCCTTACCGCACTCGAAATTCGTATACTTAACATGGTCCAGCAGTAGTTGCTTGAGAGTTGCATAAGGGAGTGAAATCGGTTTGTCTGGAAATGCCAAAGTCTTTATTAAGCTGTATAGTTCTTTTCCGATGAACGTTAGGAAATGGGCCACACTAGTAACATCCTCAATATCTTCCTTGGTCATAGCCCAGATTTCAGACCTCTCCATATTATACTCAAAAGCATTAAAATCTGAATTTATGTCCAACCGTTCCATAACAAGCTCCATCGCGACGCCAATGTGATGATTTGAAGTATTTGAAATATAGTATGAACTAGTAATCCCAGCAATAACGCAATTTAATCAGGAAGTACTAGATGAGCATGAACGAATGTACTGTATTTGGAATTCAAGATCAAAAGTCTTCAATACAAAGAAATCATTGGTTCATATAAACACCACAGCTAGTTCGGAATACACTTTTGTGGACTGATGAACTTTAACGAGTTGTGGCTCCAACTCCCCTTCTAGTTATCAATCTTGCCCACATTTTTCTTATACGTAGCTGAGAAAACCATATTTAATCTCAACTGTAGTAGTGATATTCTTGAGATGAAAAACTGGTTAACCTTGACCATCCAGAAAAAGTAGCCCTAATGAGCAGAGACATTGATAAACACTAGGTCTTTTCAACATTCTAGGAGAAAGAATACAATTAAAATGGTTGAGCGTACTAATCACAGTCTCACTGACATCACATTTGGTAACTGAGCAATTAGAAATCATCTTTATTTTTTCCAAAACGATTGAGCCCTACCTTTTAATTCTAAGTATTTTCATTAAAAATATTCGTCCACTTAATAGAATATCCGTTTCCCTCTAAATTATCTGTTACACCTTAAAAAACTACTAATTAACGGTTAATTAATAGTCAACCAACTAACTTAGATGGACAGCAATTTTATAATCATATCTAACTCTACCTGTTATGGATCGATAATAATATGATTACATTTAGGTTTACTTTGAAAGAAAACAGAACCACCCTTTAATAACTTACAAACCCTACAGAATTACCATCAAAACGAATAAATAAATCATGTCTTTGCATTAATACAGTATGATTTCCACAGTAAGATGGTACAATAAATATGTTATTGTCCACTCAACTCGTGGTCTGTTCTATGGTTTTGGTAAGGTTTCAATGGTTCATCAGCATTGGCCAATTAGTATAAATCTTGTTTAGACCCTAAGGCTTCCAATGAAACAAATTCTTTTATAGAATAAACACTAAAACTAGAGTTTCATGAACTTACTGGTTGTTTGCTGTCTCAATCTTCTGGTGTCATTTTGTTGAAAACCCGCCATAAATTCACATTTTTAACTTCATTATCGATCATGCAGTTGATGCACTGTGTAGTCTAATGTTTCGTTTTTCTCAAGTTGTCCGTCTGAAAATGTTAAGTAGATGCAATGAAACTTGTAATTGATAGATAGGTTGCATTATCAATTGTTATTTATATTACGACCTGAAAATTATTTTATTTCGGAAGTATTACTGCACAACACTATACTAAACAATAGTATCAGATTACCTCTCTGTAGTTGCATTAGCATTTTTAAACTCTAATGATTAGTGTTACGTTTTCCACATTATCAACACTGAATACATCAACTCCGTTACTGCGTTTTTCTGTATATTTGTAGGCCACATGATTTTTCACTTTTCTAAGCCTTCAAGCAGAACACCAACAGGTCATATCAGAGGGTTACAAATAATTTTTATCAATCTTACTCGTAATTGTTATGGTTATCTAAGCTAAATAGTAAATTACAGATACATCCAGCTGACGAGCCCCATATAGAACGGAATGCGTGACATGGATTCTACTTCTAGCCACTATCCATCTTTAGTAGATTACATCGTTCCTCTATTTATAAACCTCAACAGGTAATTAAGACGACTTTAATATAAAGTTGATAAACCTTTTTAGTAGCTAGCAAATATTAAGGTAAACCAAACAGCCTATTTAACAACAAAAATAGTTATCACAGTTTATTCCCAATCCAATATTTGCTTTCAAATGATATTTTAACTGAAGGCATATAAACACGCTAGTTATTTTTTTCTAATACTCATACTTTGGTCATTTTTAATAAAACTTGACTTTCGGATAGATTACTCATTCACAAAATTTAAGTCGATTAGTTCTGAATGATGATGTAGTATTTATATGAGCATTGGAATTAGTCATTTTCACATAATTTCTACAGAACCTGTTGAACTGGAGGTAGATGGTGATCTTACCGATTATGCTGGTGAGTATTTAAATGTCTTGTTGTCTTTGTTTTTTTCAACGTGAACATCTAGATGTATTTTATCTGGTGTGTTACAGTTTAATGCATGTTTGTTTATCAAGTTTTCATGGTCATATCCACCCTTCTTTTTGGTTGTCATCGAGTCCACATAATTTTGTTGATTTGATGTTTATCCATATGTGTATTTTAAAATGGTGTACTTTTTGTTCATTCGTGCATGTATAATTGTTTTTAGAAATGTAGCTTTCTTTTCTGCCATTTGTTTATTTGTTCGTCAAAATTATAATATAGCTGTGTGTAGTGGTCATCTGTTGTCTATACATGTGATTTCTCAAGTTTACTAGTTTTCTATTTTCAAAATTTGTTTATCAAATGTACTAGCTATATCACTGTGGCTTTCGTTAATAAACCTCATGAGTACATAATCTAGATGTTGTATAGTCATTTTTGCTTACCATTTCATAAAATCTCTAGTTGATGAAGTTATTTATTCAGTCTGAATACAGTTAACTAATATCAATTTTATCGAATGATGAATTTCCGTGTGAATATGATTAGTTTGTAATTTGTTTCATTTTCCATGAATCGCATTTAAGTTCATTAATTCACATTCATTTAATCTTTCAGTTTCAGTTTAATCTTTCAATAAGTAAATGATTTCGGAATTTTTCATTCAGAAACTGATCCTAACTAAATCACCATTAAAAACCTGGAAGCACTGGGTAAACTTATCCTAGTACAGAACTCGCCAGCAGTGGATATCCACGACTCCGTATTCGAGGATTGAATCTAGGACTTTCGATCTCGCGCGCGAACGCCTAACCTCTGAACAGGTATCCAACAGTCCTAATGCCTAACTTCGACTAATTAATGATACAGCCCGACACTCATCCATTGCCTGAGGCAGACAACTGTTCCACACTCGACAAGGTCGGGGATGGGCACTGCTTGATAATCCCACACTGAAACAAAATGGCCGTCCATTGCTTCCAGGTTTTCAGTGATAGTCTAGCTAAGATCAGTTTGTAATTTAAAACCTGAACATTCTACCATCACATATCCCCTCTATTAAATACTTTTAATTTACTAAATATATTTTTAACCAGTATAAGGGTGTGTTCATTCGTACTAGAATAAAACATGTATTTAATGCTCAACAACTTTTGTCCCAGTTTGGAACTTCAGAAATTCACACGTACTAATCTACATATCTCACACGGAGTGCGTTTCATTCATAATCATCGATTGATATCAAGCTGTTCGCATTCCTAACTTTATATACTTTGGGTTAGTGCAAAATAATCATAGCTGGTGGGATTCACCCATGTCAGAAATAAGACAAACAGATGTTATCACAAAATATCATGAATCTAAACATTAAGAACACGAATCTATTGTCCAACTGTACAATCTTATATACACTTGGGCATCACCTCAAGTTTTCACATCACACTTGCACATTGAATTAAATGCCAGAGTAGTAGAAATATCAGTATCAGTAGAAGTAGAAAACATCAGATACAAGGAATGCGATTTGGTTACAATCAATAAATTCGCGGGTTAAATGTATGAAAACAGGTTCTAAGAGACATAATTAGTATATACATCTGTGCCAGTACGACCGATTCGGATCCACATCACCCAACGTCTGCCGCTATTGGTCAATATAATCGCACAGGACAAAACAAGGTAACCTATATCTAACAACATGGCTCAGTCCGACGGTTAATAACTTCATGTGTTGACGTGTTATGTTTTTACCGCTCGTTTAGTCGACTGAAACTGTCTGGAGGAATGCGTTGTTCAACTTTCGTTTCTAAAGGTTTGGACCTATCGAAATTAATAGCGTCTTATTAAATTAAATTTGCGGCTATAAAACCTCAGTACAACTCTGTCGACATATATATATATATATATATATATATATATATATATATAGTTTTCATCTGGCTACCCTTAAGTTTTCACCGAGTTAATCCTACATAAGCGAAAGCTGCATGTCAGGGTAGACGGTGACTTAGGATACGTAACAAATACCCAAACCAGGTTCACAACTCTATCAAAGTAGGTAACATATTTTTGTTCGAACCTGTTATCTAATTTCATAGTTGCTAAATCATCATTTACAAACAATGCTATGAAGATAAATGCACTCAGACGTCTACAGTTTATGTGTATCTTTCACTCTTAGTGATCTGATTTCACTCAGTACATCATAGACCGCTAATCCCAAGGTCCGAAGGCGAAGTCGTACTGCCGACTGTACAGAGGTGTGACGGCAGTAAGGTGTTTCCTTCAGACAACCAGCATGACAGCGATGCTGCCTTCCCACAAGGAGGGGTGGGGTTAGAAAAGGTCGGCCCTAAAAATGCACACCTCGCCTTATCCCACGGATTTCCGTCTCCGGCGGTAAGGTCCTTTGAAGAACGGAGCTAACACGTCAAAAATCCCCCACAAAAAGGCCGTGCGTGACCGGCCTCAAGCAGTTGTCCCTTGGGCACTGCGGTCACGCTCCCAGGTCGTTAAGACCAACACTAATCCAACTTCTTTTTCAGGTCCCTCAAGAAATACCCTTCCACAGTGTGGGCAGCCGGGAAGTGATATTAGCCCTCATACCCGTAACTGCACACGAGACCAAGTCGGTCACTTTCAAATCCTTCCTACACCTCCTAATAACTCTCTTATCTCCACGACCAACCCTTCCCACGTCATTTTATCACCTCGGACCGCTAGGGCAAACGATTCAAGTACACGGAACGTTATTCCTGGTCTCCTGAAACCACGCTCTAAACTACATATAGGAACTTTTAATGTCCGAACATTGCGCCAAATAGGACAACAGGCTTCCTTACCTAGGACTCTAGAATCTTACACCATCGATGTGTGCTGCGTCTCCGAAACGCGCATACAAGATCCGAGTAGCGTCATTCATTTGACCTCACCTAATCAAAATAAAGAACCATCTCGATACACGCTTCGTGTATCTGGAAGCCCTGATGCTGTTTCCCGTGGCCTCGCTGGAGTAGGTATAGCATTAAGTCGTAGGGCAGAACTAGCTCTTTTAGACTGGATCCCAGTAGACAGTCGTCTATGCGCTGTCCGACTAAACGGATCAGTAAGGACTTGGAAAGATAGGGAAACCCGTCGTTGCCTCTTCGTCGTCTCTGCCTACTCTCCCACTGACTGCAGCTCAGACGATACAAAAGATGAGTTTTACAGGAAACTTTCTGACCTTCTCCGAAAAGCTAGGCGTTCTGATGTAGTAATAGTGGCTGGTGACTTTAATGCTCAAGTAGGTAAACTAAGTGAAAGGGAAAGACACCTGGGTGGATCTTATGGTGTCGTGGCTAAAAGAACAGATAATGGCGACCGTCTGTTGCAGCTGTGCTCAGATAACCGCCTATTTCTTGCAAATGCTAACTTTAAGCATAAGGAAAAACATCTTTTGACATGGCGACCCCCGAATTCGTCCCAACGTTGGACCCAATTAGATCACATCGCTATCAGCCACCGATGGAGGGGCTCGATAGAAGACTGTCGATCATTCTGGGGCACATGTTTAGACTCAGATCATGCTCTAGTGCGAGCACGTATCTGTCTGCGTCTTACTGGACGTAGGAAAGACACTGCAGGGAAGCCTCTAAGGGTTCTACTTAATGATAAGCAAGCTAAGAATATATTTCAGAAACAACTGGAAAAACAGTTAGACAGACATGTAAGTTGTGCCCACTCCGAAGCAGCGTGGAATGACATCCGAAAAGCTGTGGAAACAGCAGTGATACCCGCTAGTAAGGTAAACCATAGGGTTAGGGAGAAACAATGGATCTCGGCAGCATCTACCGCACTGATAGATGCTCGAAAACTCATCCCACCTGGCTCTGAACATAACGAAGAGCGGAGTCAGCTTAAACGAAGGCTAACAAGAAGCCTACGCAATGATTGTGAACAGTGGTGGGTAGCGAAAGCAAGAGAAATGGAAAAGGCAGCGGCAATAGGTAACAGCAGACAGCTATTCAGACTTATTAAAGAAACCGGCATTAGAAACCCAACTATTAGCGAAACTATCTCAGACAAAGATGGGCATATCATTCATTCTCAATCCAGGAGATTGGATCGATGGGCAGAACACTTTAGGGATCAGTTCAACTGGCCTTCAGCCACACTTCAGTTACCCACGATCCCCAGTCGTCCTGAATGGCAAATTGAGGTAAGTCCTCCAACTCTCTACGAGGTTGAAAAAGCTATAGGAAATCTAAAGCGAGGGAGAACCGCAGGCCCTGACAGGTTTACCCCTGAGATTTTTAAGGATGGTGGTCCAGTACTAGCAACGAGATTGACTGAGGTCTTAGGTAGAATCTGGGAACTGGACGTAATTCCATCTGACTGGTCCCAATCACTGATTGTGACAGTCTATAAGAAAGGACAAAAGTCCTCCTGTGACAATCACAGAGGAATCAGTTTGACTAATATAGTGTCTGAAATATTAGCTTCAATAATACTTAGGCGCCTAACCAAAGCTCGTGATGAGCAGACTAGAGAAAACCAGGCTGGTTTCCGACCTGGACGTGGTTGCATAGACCAGATATTCACTCTACGTCAGGTCCTAGAACATAGACATACATTCAGACGTCCCACAATAGTAGTATTTCTTGACCTTAAGGCGGCATTTGACTCAGTTGATCGTGAGGTTCTATGGCAGTGTTTGTCAGTGAAAGGAGTACCAAAGAAGTACATTAACCTTATAAAGGCTCTCTACTCGAACACAACTGGTCGAGTTAGAGCCTATGGCGAACTGTCATCAGAATTGGTTACCTCAAGTGGTGTTCGTCAGGGCTGTCCACTCTCCCCTCATTCCTGTCTAACTTTGTCGTCGACATGCTTTTGGAGATAACACTTTCATCATCTCAATCTCCAGGAGTTGAACTTTTACCAGGAGGCTCACTTATTGACTTAGAATACGCCGACGACATAGTTTTATTCGGTGAAGACGCTGACAAAATGCAGAGTCTTCTGACCACCATAAGCAACAATGCAGGCATGTTCAGGATGCGATTCTCTCCCTCGAAGTGCAAAATGTTACTTCAGGATTGGGTTGCATCGACACCTGAACTAATGATAGGGAGTGAAGTAGTTGAGCGTGTTGACAGCTTCACTTATCTTGGGAGTCTCATCAGCCCTTGTGGTCTGGTGTATGACGAAATCTCAGCACGGATACAGAAGGCTCGTCTGGCTTTCGCCAACTTGCGCTTTTATGGCGTAGGTGAGATATCCGTCTAGCAACAAAAGGACGGGTTTACTGTGCAGCAGTCCGTTCCGTCCTACTTTATGGCAGTGAAAGATGGCCCGTAAGAGTAGAGGATATTCGTAGGCTACTAGTATTCGATCATAGGTGTCTTCGAAGGATTGCTCGTATATCCTGGGACCACCGGGTAAGTAATGCAGATGTTAGGAAACGGGTACTAGGTAAGGATGGCAAATCGATTGACGAAGTAGTGAAACTTCATCAGTTGTGATGGCTGGGACACGTGTTACGTATGCCCAACCACCGACTGCCCCGACGTGCAATGCTTTATAGTGTAGGAGCAGGTTGGAAGAAAGCTAGGGGTGGCCAGACCAAAACATGGCATAAATCCATGAAGTCACTGACAAGTGGACTGAGCCATGTTGGTAGGTGTAGACTACCTGGTTGTGATTCGCGAGATGATAGCAACCAATGGTTAGAGACCTTGAATGACATGGCTCAAAATCGTTTGCAATGGTGAAGGTGTATCCACTCTTTGTGTTCTCTCAAATTCTAATCTTCTGAATTATTTGTGTCCTTTTCCTTTTTCTCTTTCCAAATTTATTTCACTGTATTATACTCCTTCAATAACATCTTCAAACCCTTATCTTTCACATAATACTTATACTCTTACTACTTCTACCAATATGGGATTGGAATCGACAACTGCATCTCTGTACTAATGTGGTATGGCAACTCGAACTGATGTACGTACGTACGAAGTTCTACGTTGTAACTGACTGACTGAGACCGCTAATCAGTATTAAATTTAAAACAAGTAATCAATGTTTACTTGTTTATACTTAGATTCAGTAGTCCAATGTTAAACAGTTTTATAAGAACATCTATTGCTTTATTTACACCTGTTTGTATGTTTCAGGTAATTTTATCTGTCTATATCTAATCTTATATTTACTTTGTTACTGAATAAATAACGTCTGTTTTGTCATGGTTATGTGTACTATCGATTAGATAGAGAGATCGAAATCTGTTTTACAAAGCACATTATTGGTTAATCACGTGATTGGTTAAGGCTTCGTTATATGAAACAAAGGTTCAGTGAAATAATATAACAACAGTTAATTAAAGTACTACTACTTGAAAGCAGTCATTTTATGCTTTAAAAAATTATCTCTATTTAATCCAGTAACACCAATATAGATTGATTTTAGTTACCTATTTATTAGTTTCGTCACTCAATGCAGAATGAAACAATATTATTATAGGTGCATTTTATTAAGTTTGATTGATTCTGGGAACATTCACCGCGCGCCATGATAACAATGCGTACACACTTCTGATGGGCACAAAACAGATGTCCAATACCCTTCAATTTTTCTTGCTTCTGCAGTTAGTATCATCATCCGATAGAGACTTGGTTCTGCATACTTGTATCGTAATGACTTTTAATTGACTCGATACTTTGAGGACGTACTTTGCAAATGTTTGGACTGCAGGTTAACGTTTGCCTTACATCCATATATTAGTGACTGATTACATTTTTTTGCAACCAGTGAAATTCACCAGTCTTTGGATCTTCATTTGCTTGTAGCTATCGCAACTCATAAATATTTATGACATCCTAATATATAGTAATCAGAATTTCTGACGTTTTGTATCAAAACGGTTACATACTCAGACCTATTTTTTATTTGTATTGGCTGCTTGATCTTCCCATTGATACATAAGACTGCAATTGATCAATCTCTTTATGGTATTTGTGCATGCTGCACGGATTGCCTCAACATTTCTATTAGGTAACAAGCTTTATAAGCAGGGCTGGATGGTGTCTAGCAGTGGAATCCAGGACGCACGTTTCGTTCTATTTGAAACTTGTCATCTGGGTGTACCTCCATCCTAAAGTTGATGTTCACTCCGGGACTCAAACCCAGTACCGTTTAAACGCCATCGCGTTATCTACTTAGCTACCAAGTCCAGATAGCAACCGAGTTATTCAATGGGGATGAACTCTGGTTCATTTTTACTGGTTATGGGGTGAACATCAACTCTAGGATGTAGGTACATTCAGCCAACGAGTCCTGAATAGGACGAAACGTGTATCCCAGACTTCACTGTTAGCCATCATCCTCATTTGCTTATAGGCTCATTTTTCGAAAGAACTAAGTATCCTACGTTAGTTTAATTTACCTATTTATTTGTGGCTTATACTAAGTCAAAAAACATCAAACATTATAATTTCTACTCATTGAGATATCACAAGCATATCATTTTACTATCACGTTTTACCTGGAACTCGACTTATTTGAAATTATTGAGTCAAACCTTGGTATTGACGGATTTTAGAAACTATTCTTGGTCAGACGCTTTTATATATCTGGTGCTCCCTTGCACCAATATTTATGTGTTTAAATAAATAAATAAACCTATAGAACTTGACTACAGCATCGAGTAGCTAGAAAGAAACTGACAAAGATTCCCTAGGTAGCTAAGTGGTTCGGAGTTAACCAAATACTGAGACTTGCGGTCATTTATGCGATATGTTTGAGATACACTGACTTCCGTCATTGTTGATTTATTTGTAGGTCCTTGCCTCCTTAGTCGGTATGTATGGTTAACATACCAGATTAGACATGTTGCATGTTTGTCAAACTATTAGTCAGTAGGCTGCCTCTGGGGATATTTACTCTTTGTAGCTACACTACCATACCATAGCTACTTAACTTGCAGACATGTTAACTTGAATAGCTCGTTTACTCTTCTTGATAGACCTTGACATTATATAGTACCAGTGATTCAACGTTAGGTAGTCATTCAGTTTATACAGAACTATAAAAATGTCATGTACTGACTGAACTCGACTACTAATTGGATTCTTGTATTAATTCAACATCCAGCTTAGCTGTTTTTGTTGGGATTTGTGCCATGCATTTATGTATGTTAAGTTCTCATTTTGGTCGTACCGAAAGCTTGTTAGATATACCTTCGTTTTCACACTTGCTCTATATATATGAACTTAAACTGTCTTTACATGGGAAAGTACTAAAAATACGGAATTACTTACACCATAACTTAATTTTCTGAAATGACAAAATGGATGGCGATTTTGTGGTATGTTTCTAAAATAAACGAGTTGATTCAAATCGTTTGTAATAATAATCAGCAATGTAGTTGACAAAGTCCATAAACCATTTGTTAAATATTTATATACTCAATAGAATTTCCAAGCCACCTGCCAGTTGGTGATCGATCGCTGATAGTCACTACTGTATTACACAGTAATTCGTGTGTCATTTACATCTTAGTTGGGCATAAAATTCATCGTAAATGATGATTTATAAAAGTATCTGATCACTAACTCCATTCCTTCTTTAATATGATATTTGTTGTCGCATTTCCTAGGCGTGCGGAGAGAAATACAAAATTTAATAAAAGAGAATCAAGAATTAGTTCAAACAAAGTAAGACTGAAAATTCTTTTTTTTTTGTTTTAAAAATTGATGAATGAATAGTTTTTTTCATTTAACTTTGTAAATCAAACTAATCTTTCGAATGAATATTGTACAAGTTTCATGGCTGATTATTACATTTATTACCTGTCGTGCTGTATTTTATGCCCCTAGCTGTTTCGCTACAATTTAGAACAACAATTATACATTACATCTAAACAATCCAGGCTGTCCACTGTATGATAGCTTAAACGTTCATGTGTGATTTAGTTTTTAATTGAGATTATTATTGGAAGTCAAATTCTGGACGTAAAAGAAAAAATATCTGCCCACGTTAATGAGTCGTTTATATTATTATGATCTTCGAAGATGTGGGAGGTACTTTATGTAGTGTTGGACCCATACTATCAATTTGAAAACAATTTGTGTTAATCTGTATTGATAAGCGTAATAAACTGGCTTTTGATATCACGTAAAGTACATTTTCAGTTCCATTTCTTTATTGATTATTAATTACTACAATATTAGTGTTTAATTAATGTTGATTAAGTGAATAGTGGCTCCAGAAATCCTTTCCGGTAATAATTTTGATAGTTTCTTCGGAGATCTTACAGAAGTTGCACTATGGTACGCCTTGTTGATTGAAAGTAAGACTATTTTAATTTGTGAACACAAAGCTGAACTCTCTTATTGCAACCTTCATTGATTAGTAATATTAGTAAGTATTCTGTGCAACATTTCTATGCTAAATTTGTATTTTTAGACTAGAAATTTAGAGTAATCTGTTTGTATTTGGTTGATTCACACGTAGAATATCACTATGCGATTACTGGTGTGTCAAACGCATAACTTAGTTATTTAAAAATTACTTCATAATTTCCCGGGTAAAGCACTCTGTCTGGAATAAATCCTTAATAACTTTGATGTTATATGCATTAGTTCTATTGCACAAATTTTTCTCAGAACTAACAAATCAGGAAAATAATGAACACCACCAGGAAGTCTACCCCAATATTGAACTTCTTTAGGTTATCACATCCCATTCCACCACTAGAAATAAAGTGAAAATCAGGGAATGGTCACAAAAACAAATCACACGAGAAAGAATGTTCTATATACTGATCAATAACCATTATTTTATTACCAGATCAATTTTATTGTTTTTCATTATAACTCTGGATTCATAAATATTTTTTAGTATTTCATGAATAGAGTAAACGGGCAGGTTGATGTCTTAAGTTCCGATTAAATGCATGAGCGAATCCCGGTATCATTCAACTCTAAATATTTGTATGGCTACTGTACTAAGTATTCTTTAAAGTTGTATTATGTAGATAAATCTCTAACGGAACAGATGAAAACTCAATATTGTAGGGCTTCTTATCCCGGATATAGGTTAATCATGAAGTGAATACAACTGAAGATGACTTTTTTTCAGATAAATCATACATATCTTAAATTGTTACTACCCTACATGACACTTCACTACCTGCCCACTAGATTTAAAAGATTAGTTGAAATGTTTTTTTCCAATAAAATCTCTATTTCGTAAACTTAAAAAAACCATGTAGTAGTAGTTTTCTTATAATTTAGGTTTTTTCCATTAGTTATCAGTATTCATTCTTCGTCTTTCTATGTTTACTGTATTGTTGATTTATTTTAGAAATGCACTTAAAATAGTTACAAATGACTTAATTGGACGGATTGATGAACTTTCATGGTTAGTGAAATGTTGATTTTGTTTATTATTTTTATCGTAAAAATCGTAGTCATTTTAGTTTTGCACCGTAGATGTCGTATATATTCATTCATGAACCGGTGATTTATTTTTGCTAAAACACTGTAGTTTTAACAATTAAGTTATGCGGTGCAGACCCCTGAACATTTAGCTTTGGATTAGTCAACCGAGTAGTATCATTAGTTTTCACATAAAAAGTATGATTCATATTAAATGCATAAACCTTATGTTTGTTAAATTCATTATCTTGATTTAGGATAATCTCACTGATACTCGCTGTCTTTTCATGGATTAATTTATTATGGTGTTTGTATCGGATCAATATGAGCATTGTACAATGAAATGATTTATGAAGCATTATCTACACATTTGTTTGCACTATCTAGTTGTTAACATGTTCTAAATGTTTCCCATAACTTTAAAAGTAACAGTTGAAACCCAAAGTTATATTTATTGTAATGTGTTTTATACCATTATTACTAAACGAAAGATTCATTAGTGCACTCGTTTCAGCCTAACTGAGGGCAGTTAGTTACGTCAGTTTTAGGTCCATTTAATGAAAAAAAGCCATCACTAGCTAATATACGTCAATGAGTTCCGACGAGCACTCAACTTCTCGAGTATGGAGCACATGTTACACAGTGAAATAGGTGAGATGTTTAAAGGTAATTGACCTGATGTCCTCCTTGACTGAACATAATTTCTATTAACCTAAAGTCATTGATGCTTTTTACGAAGTGTGAACAATCTTTACTCGAGGCCTCAAGTAGAAAAATATGGTCATTTGTATTTTTCTGTAGTTCCGCAAAGTTGTTCTTATTTGTGTTATGACCAAATTAACATGATCACTTGACGTCCCGTATACAGCATGATTAAAGCTGTGCACATATAAGTTGGGGAATTTAACGCCATTCACCTTATGTTGATATCTTAATCTAATAACAAAACAGTCTATATCGATAATGGATAATTGCTAATTCGTTCACAATCTAATCGCTTCACCTCTTCATGATGTCATAAACACCATCATGGTGATAAATAATTAAATAAATAAGATTACTTGGTGCTGCAGTATGTACTTATTTCTAGTCTCATCATTCTATCGAAAGAGGTTCCAAACGAAAATCTCACATGTTACTTTATTTTCAGGTTTGTGAGCGTTTTACAGAATAAGACAGTAAACTTGAGAATGAGATGAGGTAAAAGGAGTCTTTTTTGTATTCAGTTTCGCGTAGTTTTTGCCAACAATTGACATTGTCTCCAGCTGTGATAAAGTGTAATGAGTATAGCTAGTTATCCAGCCTTCTACATCTACAAACTTGAATGGTTTAGATCGATAGATATTCTTTCACTTTTAAGCGCGTTTTATAACAGCAAAATAAATCAATACTTGTATTTTGTCTCTCCTCTTATATACCATTCATGAGCGATTTTTTCTGTATTGATTTTATTTTTCAGCCAAAATTTTCAGTTCTCATCTGAACTGAATGCTTTGATTACAAATCGTGCAAGCATGCTATTACGTATAAAAGATTTAGAACAAGAAAATGGTCAATTACGTCGAGAATTTGAAAATTCTGATTTATATGGAAGTTTACCCAGTGATGAAATATCTGAGAGTGAAGTAGGTCTTTTATTCCAAAAACCTTTTTTCATCATAAAGTTATTCTTGTTTTACAAGATATGATACTATTTCCTCTACATTTTGTCATTTCAATTTAAACTGTCATTGAACATAGTTTGGACAGGGCTTTTACACGTAATACTCGTAATATATATTACTCAAGTGTATACGAGTAGTTGATATTCGGCTGTTATGATTCATTTCAAAGGCGGTTTTTGCCGTGCAACACTCTGGCCGATTTGAAGTTATGCCATTCAAGGTCTAAGTTATCAACATCATCACAGTATTTTCAGTTTAATGAATTATTTCTCATTTTATAAATGACAACTATCATTAACTTAATTAGTGGTTTTTTGTGCATTTTTAACAATCCCTACTTCCTAGCAGTTTACATTGATAGCATTGCCTATCAATGATCCATACAGACTGAATCAAACCAAACAATCTGTCCTGAAAATAAAAAACTGGTATATCGCTAAACATTTATGAAATGGACTAGTATTAGTCAATTGATTACAGATAATCCACAGAAATCACTGATTTCGTGCCGGTTAATGCTTTTCAGAGACTCCAGTACTCATCATCCAGTGCTGTAGTTAAGGACTAAATCGTCTGCAAAGTAGGACCAGGTACATATATGCATCGGTCCTGGTTACCATACCTTACTTCAACAAGATAAATACCTAATTCATAGAAGTAGTTGCTTCAATAGTAGTAATATATATATATATATATATATATATATATATATATATAGTGCATATAAAAATATGATATATGGCGAAAGAATGGTATAAATTAATTTTAAGCTCACGGTTTAAGGAAAGACAGAGAGTGTATGTACCCACACCATTGGGATCGATTTTGAGCCATGTCACCTAGAGTCTCCAATCAACGGTTACGATAATCTCTCTGACCCAAACCAAGTAGTTTGCATCTGCTGACATGATTCAGACCAGAATTCAGTGACTTTATGGACTGATATCACGTTTTGGTTTGACCGTCTCTAACTTTCTTCCATCCGTCTCCAACTCTAGTCAGCATTGCGCGCCGCGGTAATCTGTGGTCATGTATGCGTAATACGTGGCCCAACCATCTCAGTCGATGAAGATTCATGACCTCATTAACTGATTTACCATCATTCCTCAATACCCTGCGTCTAACCTCATTATTACTTACCCGGTGATCCCAGCAGATTCAAACAACATTTCTGGGATGTCTGTGACCAAATACTAATAACTTACGGGTATCTTCTACCCTTAATGGCCACGTTTTGCAGCCGTAAAGTAGAACAGAACGAACTGACGCACAGTATACTCGTCCTTTGATTGATAGACGGATATCTCGCTTTCGCCATAGGTGGCGTAAGTTAGCAAAAGCTAAACGAGCATTCCAAATCCGTGCAGAGATTTCGTCAGACAGTAACCCATTGGGGCTGATCAGACTTCCAAGCGTTCGATTACTTCACTCCCTATCCTTAGTTCAGGTGTTGACGCAGGCCAGTCCTGAAGCAACAGTTTGCGTTTAGAGGAGGAGAGACGCATCCCAAACATCCTGACATTGTTCGTAAGTGCTACCAGAAGACTACATTTTATCAGCGTCTTTGTTATATCGAATGCTTGAGTGCCCAATTATTATGTGAAGTTATAAGACCGCCTATCAGGGAGCAGTGATTTTATTGATCGCTTAATAATACACAAAAACCGTATGAGCAGTCTTGAGTACTTATCAGTCCTGCTTTCTGCCTAGACTAGCCAGTTAAGTCCAGAACACCAATAACAGCCTCTGCAATATGAATCATTATTTTCAGGCATACTGGGTTTATATACCAAACAAACTGACCACACTGTACCATAAAATAGAAAATAACATTTGTACAAGATTTGGCCAAATGTGGCTGTGAATAGGGGGAAAAGTAATCAATAGACTGGGGATAATTCAAGAATGGTAAATCGTATAATAATAGTTTATAGGTCAAAATAAAGCTTATAATAAGAGAGATACGAATATGAATAGTTTAGTTACTTAACAATTATACAATAGGAAATATACATATCATATTGGTCCATAAATAGTCCTCAGAGTTACCATTTTATAATTCTCCACTGGATACAATAGTCTTCATCAAACAGGACTATGTCATCTGCGTGTTCTAAGTCGATAAGTGAACCTCATTTATTTATTTATTTATTTATTTGAACACATAAATATTGGTACAAGGAGGCACCAGATGTACATGTGCCACACAAAAAATTGTCATTTCATTTAATTGTGTGAGGGCTATGATACTGCCCAGGTGCCCAGACCGAAGCAGGTGGTTTTCTTAGGGGACCACATCCTGAGCCTTCGACCTAAAGGTCTTACCCACAAGGCAGTGGAGCATCGTAAAGAGATTCAGTCCCATGGTAGATGTTGGCCAACGATTGGTTCATTCTCCATTTGTTCCTTCAAGATACTGGAGCGCATGCGCACCATCGGTTTGGAATGAAGGTTTTCCAACTCCCCTAGGTGGACACTCCACATCCACCAACCCGGTTAAAGCGTCGGACATTCACTTTTCGCCCTCCCAATTTCGTAAACAACACCCTTGGTGTAAGAAGGCAGTGAGTAGGACATCCCTGACAGAGGCTGTACACGCGTTGCCGTGTGAAAGCATTTGGAGAGGGAGAGGGCGAACCCTCCCCACTCTCGACCTTTCCAGGGCATTTTTGGGGAGGGAGTTCAAAATTCAGACGACAAGAAGGTATCATTTAGGTAGATTTTGAACTTTTACTAAATGTCTCCAACTGTCTAACACTAAATGAAATTGAATCTTTTGTGTGGTGCATATATATTTAGCGCCTCCTTGTACCAATGTTTATATGTTTAAATAAATAAGAAATTGAATCATGCTGTCTAGTCTTATAGTCACATTAAATACTTTCTCAGTAAAATTTGATCAACATCGATTAGACAATGTGACATTGATTATCATTCACTGGTTGCTAATAGTTAACGTTGCTCTTTGAAATTTGGCGGTTTTTGGTCATTGAAATATACGTCCATTAATTATTCAATAGACGAACATTTTCATGTTCAATGTACACTTTCTTTTATATTTCACTTAATATTTTCCTGTTAACAAAAAAAACAATCGATATTTTGTACTCATTTCCCATTATATGTATTTTAATTTTCCACTTTTTTTTAATTTTCTCTTTGTAGCATCTTCCATTATCTATGCGTTTTCGATTTTCACGTGTAGAAATGGCACGTGTTTTGCTAGAACGAAATCAATATAAAGAACAATTATTAGAATTACAAGAAGCTGTTCACTTGACGCATAATTTAAAAGTTCAACAAACATCAAAACTGTCAAATACTTTTCATGGTACTAAACGTGGACGTATTAGAGCCTTGTAAATTGTTTGTTTTTTAAGTATATTTTTTATTAATTTATATATCTTCCTTTCTTTGAAATATAGTTTTGCTAAACTATTCAACTCACCACAATCGCAACAATCATCTAGTAAATCATCTACTCTATCAGCATCTATGAATACTTCTCAATCAACAATACAATCTATGCATAATTCAATATTTAGATTAAGTGCACCAAATGAATTTACAATATCTTCATCATTATCACAGATAAGTGAAACAAGTAATCCAAATACATCTGTATCAATTCAAAAGACAATCAGTGATAGTGATTTAAATCAACATCCAACAAATTGTAAAATTTCGATGAAACAAACATGTATTAGGTTAGTACTTTTGAATTTATGATGACACTGTTTATATAAAAGGCTTAATACTCTTTTATAAGAAGTATTATTGTTAAGATAAGATGGTGGTTGGAGGTGGTCAACAGGAAACCCTGGACCCGGGTTTCGTGCTACTTGGCACTCGTCAGCAAGGTGTACATGTAATCTTTAGAGAACTGGTGCTCCCTGACGGATTCGATCCCGTGTCGCCCAGCTTCACAGTCAGAGACGTTACCACTGATCTATCCGAGCCGCGACCTCTTGTAGGACTGAGATGTAATCACAATTGATTGATCTCTGGGTGGTGATCAATGTCAAGTGTCGAGTCACTTAGACTGGTGACCACATTGCAACTTGATCGATAGCATTCGATCAGCACTAAGAAGGACTTGACATGCACTTCTGACTGTGAAGCTGAGTGACACGGGATCGAATCCGTCAGGGAGCATCAGTTCTCTAAAGATTACATGTACACCTTGCTGACGAATGCCAAGTAGCACGAAACCCGGGTCCAGGGTTTCCTGTTGACTACCTCCAACCATCATATTATCTCAACATAGTGCATGCAGTGTCTAGCCACCTAGACTAGTGGCCACATTGCAACTGGATCGATAGCATTCGATCAGCATTAAGAAGGACTTGATACGCATGACATTGATCACCACCCAGTGATCAATCACTTGTGATATTATTGTTATATTTTGCAACTAATCACTTGTATTTACCATGATCTATCAGTTTTTTTTGCTTATCACTAAAACTCAATTTTAATAAATCAAGATATCCATGAACGTTCTCAACTGCTATCGGTAACTTGAATAATTATAACCTTTGTTCAACTAGGAATGATACCTTTCAAAAATGCTTTATTTTCAACCTTTGGATTTTATATATTATATTATTCTATAAAAATTTGATAACTTTTACTCTGGATCTGATTTATCATCAACCATGAAACGCTTCATTTGTACTGCATATGAGAATGACCAGTAACTAGAATCACTTAGTTAAGTGGCTGGTAGTGGTTGATTCCGTCCGAAGATAATTTACCTTACAGATTAATACATCACCTGGTAAACTATTGAAAATAAGACTATAGTTTTTACATTTTATTATTTATTTATTTGAACACATAAATATTTGTACAAAGGGACACCGAATACATATATGCCACACAAGTCACACTCGGAGCCTTCGACCTAAAGGTCTGATCTACAAAGCAGTGGTGCAACGTCAGGAGATGCAATCCCATTGTAGCCGGTGACCAACGATTGTTTCATACTCCATTTGTCCCCTCGGGATCCTGGAGGCTATGTGCACCATTGGTTTAGAATCAGGGTTTTCCAAATCCCCTAGGTGGACCCTCTGTGTTCACCAACCCCGTTAAAGTGTCGGACATTCGCTTTTCGTCCTCTCAACTTCGTAAACAACACCCCTGGTGTGAGAAGGCAGTGAGTAGGACCTCCCTGACAGAGGCTATATACGCGTGGCCATGTGAGAGCATTTGGAGAGAGAGAGCTGATTCTCCTCACCCTCGGCTTTACCAGGACATTTCGAGGCCAGTTCTTATATTCTAATTTGAGATTTCTCAATGTGTCCACTCAAGAACTTCAGGTCTTGTTGTAAACCCAAAAGATTTAAGTCTCACACAAAACACCATAAGTTTTCACTATGGATTACTTAAAATTTATTCTAAACTAAATCCAGTGTATTTATCTAGGGATTTAAATGATTCTACCGAATCATCCCATAGGAGACATCAACGACGTACCTCTCCTATCCAGTGGTACTCGCACAGAAATGAACATACGTTAGATCAAAGAAATTTAAAAGTTGCCCACGTTTATCCATTAAATGATCATCCGAGCAGTGTAGAGGTAAGTGTATTTTATTCTTTATACTACCGTATACATCACTCTACGTAATATCTGAGTATCACTCCTATTTGATGACTGACTCACTAGGTTTTAGTAAAAAATAAGACATTTTTCGTCATACTTAGCTACCATTTGTCACAATGCATAATGTTAGTGGGAATTAGATTGACCTCTATAAAGCTTCAGAATAAAAGGAAAAAGGAATGCAATGATTACATAATCTATTATATTAATAGCGGTAGGCCAAATGCTTCTAACCATAATTTATCACTTTACTACTGTTCCGTTTTGTCGGCGATGTGTGCTACTTCCGTTTTGTTTCAAGAGTTTTACACCTTTTTTAAAACTATATCATTTCATCAGCTAATTGTCTCGATGTGCCATTTACAAAATAGAACAAAATACCTTCCTAAGCAAAATTCAAGAAAACTATATAAGCATAACTAAGTATTAGCATTCTACTTATCATTATTATGAATTTACTATACCATATGTGACTAATATAAATACACTATTGTTACTGATCTGGTTACCAAATTTTGGTATATATATATATATATATATATATATATATATATATATATATATATATATATATATGCTTATTCGGATGCCCTTACATTTTTGTTGTCCGATAAATGCGTTTTAATGTACTATAACATACTATTTAATTCTATCCTGTTTTCAAAAATCAAATTCCGAATTGTTTGATTGCCGAATTTTTATTGTGTAGATATATTTTTCGCACGATAACTGCATTTTTATCTATGAAATTTTTCCTTACTATGAAACTCATCAGTAATTATCGATGAGTAGTGGAGAACATTTGCTCTATTATGTAGCAAGCTACTAAGTGTTTCTTTAGTGGTCAATCACACAGTCGAACCATGCTACCTCTACTTCGGTTTCGACACCCTAGTAATATCACTAGCTCTCAATACAAAATGGTGACTCATGGTCAATTGCATATGCTTGTACTTCGTAAATCAATGACCTAGGCAGATAAATCATTATTTCTTACAGGCAGTTTGGTCATAGTTGTCCAAAACTTGAATCATCACAGAATTTGAACCAACAGCTTCCTTATGATTAACTTCAGGCTCTTCGGGACGTTACTATCAAACAGGCTTAACTGTTTTTTGAATGCAATCTAAGCTGATTAAAATATCACTGAAGTTTGCAAGTTGTTGGTAAGACAAACTGTTTACAATCTTATAAAAGGTTCCAAAACAAATTGATCCACAACCGTGTGTATGAAATCCTGTATCAAGATTATTTTGGTTTTGAAATTGAGACGCCTGATTATGAGCCTTGGAAAAAGTCGTGCACCATGTAAACTAGAACACGGTTTATTGTATGTTCCGGTGTTATTTTGATGTTAGGTACTCAGATAACCTATCTATGTGCTTACTAGTTAGTGAAGAATATCGAAACCTCAAGGTGATTTTAAGAGTTGTTCATGTCCTTCAGCTCAGTACAGTTACAATTACATGAGTTTTTCAATCTTCTACATATTATTACATTTTTCATTTTGCTTCAAGCTACGTTGTGCAGCAGTCACATATCCATATCACTCTACGTCTCATTCATCTACTTCATCACCTACCATGAACAATTTACTTTCCACTACTTACATCAGAAATCGACTAGAATCCCCTAAAGATTACGACGATGTCAATACTACTGGATTGTCTACATACAGTAATTCAGATCAATTAGAACATCATGAAGCACACGAACAACAACAGTCAAAAGTAGAAGTTTCCAAAAAATCGATGTATAATCATTCCAGTGATAATAATTCTTTTGATTATTCAGCAGTAATCGACGATCAAGTAAGTTTTGTTCGTTTTCGTGTTTGTATAACTCTTAAGCTCTTGTACTTATGAATTTCATGTGATTTAATTGGAATTGTTTGTGGTGATATCAGTATAATTAAAAAATAGATTTTGTTATGAGCTTACATCACTGAGAAAACCGTTGTAACAAGTAGTAATAAGATACCGATTCAATAGTTTTAATTTATCACCTCATTCATGAAACCTAAATATCATAGATTCGATTTTCGTGAGATTTTTCAGTGCTCACTGCTACTGAAGTGTCTCAAATCAGGACGATTTAATAAAAGTCTGATGGATCATAGTTTTTAGTAGTTATTTAGCTTCTGTCAGCTCGTGATAAAAATAATAATTATTGACATTGTTATAAAATTTGCAAAATATATTGGAAATCCCTATCTTATCGTTCTAACTACATGTCTGTGTTGATTTGATAAGCACACTAAAATTTTGAACAGTCTCAAAAAGCTCATTAAAGTAGGATGCACGACTGTCACTTGAGTTCTCTGGTATATATCATATCATCTTCTTTAGCTAAGTTTATATGCTCTTTAGAGTGTGTTACATTACTGTTCGTAAATACTCAAAGTTTTACCCAAAATATGGTATCTGACCACTCAAAGACAAACATTATTATATTGTCTATGCCTTAGTACTGATTAAATTCTATGAATCAGGTTTCAGTGACTCAAAGTTATAACGAACATTTTTTGATAAAGAAAGCTGAAGCCATTTGATAAAAGACTGTAAATTTAAGCTTTATATTAATTGACACACGGAAGCGTGTATCTTCATTCTTTAGAACACTATATCAATCAGTGTAAATATCTCAGTTCTACAGAAAGCAAATCACAGACAAAGTATATCTGTAAATTCCTCTGACAGTAATACCTGGTGACTCGGGTTTAAATCACACTAGTACTGGTTTCTCCAATACATCTTGTTGATAAATAGCAACTAGCATGAGACCTAGGTCTAGGACGTTGTTTTGGATTGTTTCTAATGTCCTGAAACTGTCCAATCTTTCTCACCGTGTTATCAAACCTGATTTCAAAAAACTGACTCAGAATTTCGATCCTTATATTGCTAAGTCATTTTTGTTTCAATCTTTAGTTTTCAGATGTTCGATCAAATATTATCTGGTTAAGTTCTTTCTCTTTGAAACATGACCTAACAGCAATAAAAGCTCCGTCTTCTTCATCAACATCATCGTCATCACCTACAATGTTCACCGGTCCAGATTATTCTGGAAGAATAAAAAGTTTAATCACTATCGTACAAGTAGATTATAAGTCATGTCAGTCGGTTGATTCATTTGCTATCTGTAGTTCAGCAGTTTTGTGTATATGCAGTGTCCCAGGTAGGTGAATAATATTCTCTTTCCAAATTTCCTTGTATTTTACCCCACTTTTTTCTTTCCGTAATTTCTATCGGTTGAGAGATTTACAAATTTTTTCATCCTCTACAAGAAAGAATATTAATCAATTACATAAACAGTGCAGAATTAATCCACATCTTCAATCATTAATTTATAACATTCGATAAGTTTATTTACATACGTATACTTTATCTAACAAAAGAAGGTTGTCTTCATGGAATACTATTATCGTATTATGATGAACAATCGTGTTGTTCTAGTTCAAATAAAATCAATTATCGATAGATGTTTGGCAATAGTTAACAATCCTTTGTTTAAATACTGAATATGAGGATTGTTGAATGTATATTTTGTGAAGCAGATGATACATTGATAGTGATTATAACAGTGGAAATAAAACCATGCATCAGTAGCCAACAAATATATTACAGAGGATCTGATGAATGAGATCAATATAAATCCATAGGCGCAAAGTTGCATTGGTCTTAATCTTTCAGTAGATATAATAATAGCTAAATTCTGTAATAGTTAATATTCATATTAAATTTCGATTTCATTGAATAATAGCAATTGTGTGTGCATAATTTTGGCAAACTTTATTTATTAATGAAACTGTTCTAGCTCATGGGTACCCACTATTTATTAAAGCGTGTTATAATATGATAAGAATTGATAAACATGTGAACTTTTGTTATACTACGTGATAAAAAGAACAACATCTAATTTAAACTAAGTTTCCTAGATATATTATGTCCTGTCATGAGATCTAAAAGTCTCAGATTTGGTTTCATAAGTCATCCCGTGCGTGCACTACTGAGTATTTCGTTTAGTTCGACGAAAGAGTTGCAAAGTTCTCACCAATTCTCAACAATCCCGGTACCTTATATCATCTTGTAAAAAAGCCGCATACATTAAACCTCATTTTATGTATGTATTGGATTTTAGAAGCATCAATCGAAGATTTAACCTGCTTGGAAAATACAGATCACTATTGGGAAATGTTGCCAATGGATACATTTTCTGGTGATATAGAAACTGGTCAGTCTTTGACTGCGGATATGTTAGAAACGAGAATAAAAAAGTGCAATGTGAATGCCCCTTGTTCATTAAATGAATGTACAGAATTTAAATTTCTTGAATATGACAATACTAACAATAACACTCCAAAGAAAATAAATGAAATTGTTCAAGAAAGTAAATATCATAGAACGTCAACACCAACATCATCATCACATCTTTCATCTATTAAACAAGCGATTGATCATTTATCATCTACACGACGATTGGTTAATGCACTTGGAATTATTGGTTCAGTTAATGATGTTGATGAAGTGACAATGTCTTATGTAGCGACAAGAAGACGTTTTCTTATACATCATGCAGATTGTGACTCTTGTATTAGTAATAACGGTGATTATGCTGTTCAGCCTTCCAATGAAATGTTTAGTAGTAAGTGTTTATCATTCTTTCACATTAGTCATTTTGCATCATCCGTAATTCAACAATAGAGTTACATGCAGACAACTCCGTATACTAAACATTTAAGTACCTTTATTCAACGATTAAACAGTACCATCCACAGTGAAATTTAAAGTTGGTTAGAACCTGTAACTATCGAAACACTGTTAACATGACTGGTGACGTGTACCCCGAATGCTCATGATCACACTTGTGATGAAATGAGCATACAACCTTGTTAATTATTGTTATTTTGATTGATGAATTCAATTTTTGATAGGTTCCAGATGGAAACGTCCATTGATAGAAATTTTCAAATTTCCGACACTCAATTTTGTTAATTATTCAGCTTATATATTGTAAGTGTAAACTCTATCCACAGAATTTATCAGTTCATTAAAAACTGTTGTCAAGATGTGAATGCAGTTATTGTTTTCATAGAATGTATTTCACTCGAAGATCGATAAGGAAGGAATGGAAACTGAACGCAATAGGTATGAAAAATAATAATCGAAGACTATGGACTGATATTTGCAGAAGTAATGGTCAAGATTGAGATAATTGATTGATAGTTCGATCTGGTTGTTAGATTTTAATGAGATAGTCTGTAATTTTCATGTCAAATACATTCGTTTGTCCCCACTTGTGTTTTCATTCACTGCAGTACATGTGTTCTCTGGTAGATTATTGAAATCTTGTCTGTTATTAACATTCTATATTTTTACTTCTTCCATAGGTCATTCGTCAACTACTAATGACGATTTGGTGACACAATATCCTTGTTCATCATCTACTCAGCATAGTCACTATCAACATTCTTCTAGAAAGTGTTATTCCAGATGTTCTGCATCACCTACAAGTGCTCAACCAACTGTTTGGTTAGGTTGTCAAAATGGTGATTTATATGTCCATTTATCTGTATCTGATTGGCGTAAATGTTTACATGCAATACGTTTACCTGATTCGGTAACACAAATATGGTGTGTTTTAAGTTTGTGATATTGATTTTGCCGTTTTATGTGTAATTTTTATTGTATGTATTGTTTTCTGGGTTCTGCACTTCATGATTGTGTTAAGCCATTTATTTTATCGACATATTGAAATCTTACATTTGTTAGTAAACGCCAATAACCGTTGAGAGAATTCTGTCAATTAGTTAATTTTGGAAATGAATGATGAAACGGCATCTTTTACTGAAGTATAGTTGTGTTAAGTCAATCACTGATCGGAATTCGTGCTGCTCAGTGACTACTTAAGGTGGTATCAGATATTGCCTAGAACATAATTCAATAAACATTCTCCCTTTAGTTTCTATTTGTATTTCTTGCTGATAGTGAAATGCACCTTCCAACTGAATGAATTCTCTCATAGATGTGTTCTTAACCCAATTCTACTAATTTAATACTTACTATTCGTGTATTTTTGTAGATAGTTTTTTCTCTCTTGTTTCTTTATAATCTTATCATTTTGGTTTGTGTTATGGACGACCTTTGAACGAATCTTAAGTGACCTTGAGAAATATTAGCCAATCAGTAAATAGTCAGCATAGAGTAAAAATATATTATACAAAACCAAATAATTAAAGTGGATACATTTCTTTTATATGGTCCAAAAACTTGTCAATGTTGGAAAAAGGTTCAGCGGTTCCAAAACCGTAATGCATAAGGCAGAGGAACTCATCCATATGGCTCCATAATAGTCGGTCTCTGGAGCCATGATAAGATCACAAAACCCTCTCAGCCTCGACCACATAGCTTCAATATTGTTTTTGTGTACTCCGGTTGTGTAAGTTTATCATTTATATTATGAATATGTCCCTACAATACTCATACTACTGCACAGCCGAAGCTTCAGTAACATCTATTATTGCAGCCAATGTTACTGGTGCTTTTATTCTACAGTTTGCGGCAATTATTATAATATGTCTTAGTCTCAATCTGGATCGAGCGATAAAGGTTCTTATTCTAGCAAGCGTCTTCCTTCAACATATATTACATCGAAGGACAACATCACGGTAGTTTGCACAAGGTTTACAAGTTATTTAATACTCGTAATACAACATCAGATACTGAAATTGGCGCCGTGACCTTGAAATTCCTCAAACGCTTTTGATTGGCTCGCCCATAAATTATAGTCTCGCCACGCATTTCTAGCAATTACATTTTATTATTGGTCATGTTTATATGTTATGATAAAATATTTTGTTGGGCGAATTTATTTTCTGTCTTCTTTCAAATAATTTCATCCGTTTCACTAGTCGAATTTATTCTCTTGATACCGATTTGTAATTTTTATCTTGTTATATGGCTTATTATAATTTTTCCAATTATACATTTCCTTTTTCTTTCATTATTATTTGACAGAATTCCATCTACATACATTTCACAAAAATATGTTGAAACTGAAATTCATTGTTATTTATTATAAGGTCACGCACACAAGCTCATCACATGTATAATTTATCCTATGAAGTTCTAGTGTTTCACTACTGGCATCGATTTCCTATAATGCTAGGTAGAATGATATAATAATAAGAACATTTTAATGTACGAATAAACAATAACCAAATCACGTAACAGAGGAATTCACAGTTGTTCTATGCATTTCGTTTTCATAATAACATACAACTGTCAATAATAATAATAATGGGTTAATGGTAAACATAACTAATGTGAATCAACCATGTTGTGGTGAATTTTGTGACTTTCATGTTTTCAGGGTTTTCACAGCTGTTTTTATCGTTTGTTTTTTCATTTCTTTAGTTTTCTCCTTGTTGTATTATACCCTACTTTGATGTTGTTTCTGTTTCTCAGTTGGAGAACAAAGTTTATAAACCTTTAACTGGTAATGTCCATTATGATAAAAGTAACTTTAATTTAGGCAAGTTAGGTTAATGATAGTGAATAAAAAGTGTCACAGACAGCATTGTATGTTATTAATTTAGCAGACAAAATAACTGGAGACTCCACATGACATAACTCACAGACAAGCAAAATAAAGATGGTTTCATTTCCTACCATGTCCGTTTAAATCCTAATTACTTCGTTACTCGATACGCATACATAAATTGTTTACTCTCTACTATGGTTATCTCTTTCGTTAATGCCTTTCTTTGTTTTGTTGTTAAATGTACCATCAAATTTCACGTTATTTGGTTTCGCCAACTTTATCTATTAGCTAAGCTCACAGTGTTTCATATTAAGCTTCCCAGTCTTTTCTGATATTATTTCGGACAAAACTTAATTTTTAGTTCTTTATTTCCTTCCGTGGTTAAGTTGACCGTCTGGGTGTTGGGGACATTCATTCTGGGCGGAATTGATGTGCCCATTTTCTCCATACAATTGCATTTATTATCTTCACCATTCATGAATGATATTTTTTATTTCTATCCCTGTATATAAAAATGATCGCTGATATAAAAGGGATCGTATTTTCATCTATCTTCAACATACAACCTAAGAGATTCAATTTTATGCTGCGTGTATTATTATAAATACTTAATGCTCGCAATGGAATCACGCTTCGTTCAATGATTTGAGTAGCCTAATTGATAGCATTTATTAGCTTTATCAACAGATTTGTGTTTTTCGTATTTGTATCACGAACTTATCTAAGTTAGACAATCATCTAAAACCTAAGAGCGGTGAACGGTCGTTTCATTCTAGTATGGGGTTTCTCATCTGTATGAACCCGTGACTCCTCAACCGTAAGTCGAATCCAGGACCTTCGGCCTCGTGCTCAAACGCTTAACCTGTAAACCACTGACTGGTTATCCACTGGTGCACATGTTTAATTTCAATTAATCCGCGATATTGTGTGACCATTTTCGTGTACTTACTTACGCCTGTTACTCATCGTTGAGGAGCACAGGACGCCCACCAGCACTCTCCATACAACCCTGTCCTGGGCAATCCTTTCCAGTTGCAATTCATCCTTTTCCATATCTGCTTCCATTTCCCGACATAGTGTGTTCTTCAGCCTTCTTCTTCCCCGCTTCCCTTCAGGTATCCAAGTTAGGGCTTGCTTCGTGATGCTATTCGTTGATTTCCTCAATGTATGTCCTATCCACTTCCAACATCTTTCCCTAATTTCCTCTTCATCTGGAAGCTGGTTTTTCCTCTTCCACAGAAGGCTGTTGCTAACGGTATCCGGCCAACGGATATTGACTATCTTGCGTAGATAATTGTTTATAAATACTTGTACCTTCTTGATGATGGTTGTAGTAGTTCTCCATGTTTCAGCTCCGTACAGTGGGACTGTCTTGACGTTTGTATTGAAGATTCTCACTTTGATATTGGTTGACAGTTGTTTTGAGTTCTATAAACTTTCACCTTTATACTGACTGGTCAGCTTGGTGTGCTAAATTACACAAAATTGAGTGATGTATGGAGCTACCGTTTGTAAATTAAACCTGACAACTCATCTTGCTAACAATTGTAAGCTCATCTGATTATTGTTCTAGTTTTCTTCTAGCTTCGTTGTATTACTTAATGTGTTTTACTTATCGTGCTATTGCCAAATTGTTTTTAAGATGATTAAGATTTTTTATTCTACTTATTATTATTATTACTTAATCTGTTTTCTTTAACGTGCTATTGCCAAATTGTTTTTAAGATGATTAAGATTTTTTATTCTACTTCACAGTCATCTTGCCGGACAAGTATTTGTCAGCTTAGCGAATGGTCAAATAGTTGTTTTTCGGCGTCATCATTTTCATCGAACTGATAATGGTAGTTCATGTCTAGGCCATTCATTGTCTAGTCAGTCAATTAAGCAAGCACCGGTTGTCAGTTCAACATCTTTGTCATCATCATTATCTAATTTACCGGATAATCATATTACATCTACTGACCAATCCAATACTCTTCACAATTCTAATCTGAATTTATCTAATGATAATAATGTAGTATTGGGATCGTGGGATTTTACTGAAGCATGTGTTATTACGTGTGGACGACCTCAATGCTCTGTTAATTGTACAATAACTGTACCGTCAACAAATTCTTTATGGGCTGCTTATCGTAACCGTATTTTAGTTATCAATGCATTTACGCTTCAATTAGTTGACTGGTGAGTTTAATACTTTTTTTCGAACATTTAGTTGTAGTAAACTTTTTGTTTGTTCAATAGTTCATCTTCTTTTTTAGTTCATGAAGTTTTCAATGATTAAAAAGAAAGTCTTCAATAGTAAAGTTTTAGCCAAAAATTAAAATTGATATTCACTAACTTTACAGTTAAAATGTCCTCAGTGTGCCACTAAAATCCAAGACGTCTATTTCAATGTGCTTTGAAGTCTGGACTAGTATTTGGTTGAAAATAACTCTGTAATGATGAAGCTAAGCTGACGCAAATTTATCGACCACTGAATTGACATATGGGACAGCCACCGCCTAATTGAGGTTCCCAATATATCGAAAATCTGGAAATAATGGTTGTATAGACACAATTATTCGTAATCAATAAGTAGCAGCCTAAGTATCTCCATAGATTGTCCTTTAAAATGTCAAAATTTCTGTCGATATCCATTCTCTTTTGTTAATTTTTCCAATTTTTATTGTTTGTATTCTCGTATCTGATTGCCCCATGTAATAAACTAACCTATGTTGAGGAAACATGAAACCCTGTATACCACCAACGCAGTAGCTTGATGAGAACTGTAAGTCTTGAGTTCTGTTTTATGCAGGGTTATAGATACACACATTAGCACAGATAAATCTTCCACTAACATTGAACAAGCTCTTTAGTAGTTGCTTATTTCTAATTACTTTATACTAAGAAAGATTGCCGTCAGATAGTTAAATGTGGTAATTTGATGCATGGTATTATCCTTCAATGTTCTGCATGTCTTATGCTTAACTTTTCGGGATTTCATTTTTGCATCATTCTTAAATTTTGCTCAATCCTTTCTCATGGTTTAGTATCTTGACAATAGTTGATTTAACTAAAGTCCAAAAATTGAGTTAAATCTGTAGTTATCTGTTTTTCATCACGTATATATACAGCGAAATATACCACATAATAAAAAACGAACCACACTAGTTGCCATAGCAAACTTTATGTTTTAGCATTAACTTGATTCAGAATCAACAAAATAAGAACACGGAAATAATACTGGTGAAAATAGTCCGAGACTATAATTTATGGATGGACGAATCAGATTTTAATTACCAGGTCTTGGATTTCGACACGAAATCCATTCATCCATTTCACTGAATAACATTTTGGCAATGTAGCTGATATCGATTCGTGGTGAAAACTTTCAATCATTTTTAAATCTAATATCCAACTGTAAATTTTAATTCCTCATATTAATTTATTACCCTTATTTAACCTTAGTAAGTAGGTGGACATTTTCAAGGTCACTTTATCGTCGCTTGAAGGTTGTCCGTAAATTATAGTCTTACCGTCAAAGGGTTAAAAATCGACCTTTCATAGATAAAAGTTGACTTGAAAATCAAAAATATTACTAATTAAGTTAACAATATGCACTGGATATTTTTTTCACAACGTTCAAAAGATTGAATGCTCTTTACTCATCTCAGCTAAGTCGAGTTGAGATTCATTTTCTTACTGATAAAAAATAATAACTGTTTCTTTATGTACATTTTACAATGGTCAGGATTTTCTTGCATTTATCTGTCATGTAATCTGCATTCCAGTAAAATACTCTATTGGATAGGATATCAGATAATATCAGTATAGGGATTTGTGGAGATCGGAGTATTTTTAACATTTGAATTCACGACTTGATCTAAACTAGACCACCATTGAAACCTGGAAGCACTGGAAGGCCGTTTCGTCCCAGTATGGGATTCTTCAAAAGTACGCTTTCACGATCCTGCACGCGGTACTTGGACTCAGGAACTTCGGTTTCTCATTCAAACGCCTAACCTCTAGATCACTAAGCCGGGATCCAACGATGTTGATGTCTAACTTCAATCGATTTATGATCTTGAGCAACTCTTCATCCATTGTCTGAGGTAGATCTAGTAGCTTATTTTGATATCATCTTTAAAATAGGGCGAATAGGGCATTGGTTTTAATGTACTCAATTGAATAAAATCATAACTGTTATATTACAGTTTAGTTAGGTTTTTTGTCAAATAAAATACTAATTAATGTCTTTCTGTCTTCTTCTTTTTCTTTTAAAATGAAATAGTTTTAAAGTTCATGCAATTCAAGATGCGCAAATACAAACAATGTCTTGGTACAAAGATGGTGTATGGATTTCAATAAGACGTGAATCGATCTTACGTTTATATCATGTTATTAGTCATGAATTAATACAAACCTTAGATTTAAATCAAGTGATTATGAATTTATTATGTAAGTTTGAAATAATCTCTTTACTAATAATTTCATGTTCCCATTGTTTCTAAAGCTTAACATTCATTAAAAAAAGGCAAAACAAAATTTAATGTAAACATGTTATGATCCAAGAAATAGTTCATAGTGACATCGATAATAGTAAGTAAAGCCGAAATCAGACTTTACCGACACTTCAATGAGCTTGAGAATGCGAAACCAGTTTTTACACGAATCAAAATACTGACAAATTTACCGTATGAAAATCCGAAAATATGATACGGTCATGAGTTTGGGTCAAAATTTTGGTCAAGATTAAAATATTATCACACATGTACTTGTTAAGGCACTGTATATGAAGTAAATAAAAGATCAGTCAGACTAATTGACAGATAAGAGAAAAGAAAGGTACAAAATATTGAAACCAGGCTGTATAATAAATAATAATCGCCAGGGTGGGGACACAGACAGAGTTACAGTTTTCGTACGGTCAATGCTTCAATAGACCTTAGTACATATCTAGAAAGGGGAATACGTTCAACAGATTAGTGGAGTAGTCATAGGTAGCTATTTAGGATCATTATTGGTTGATGTGTTTATAGCATACGTGGAAAACTTAGTTGAAGATTTAATTTAACAGATATGTCAATGGAGACTGTTCGTGGACGACACGGTAGTCGTAAGTGGTAAATTTGAATACATGAACCTCTTGTTAGGGGAAGTCAACACGCTTCAAACGCCTATTTGTCTTATATGTAATGAAGAGATGAATAACCAACTCCTCTTTATAGACATTGACCAGAAGAGTGATATATATAAATATAATGTAATACTACTTAACACTAATAAGTAATACAGCTCAAAGCAACAGATATTTTTTCATTTTTAATTATTTTAGCCAATATAAACTCATCAGATTGTGGAAATATTTCAAAACTTAGATCATCTAGTTTAGCTATTACTACTTTAAAATCGATAAATGATCATCTATGGATTGGAACTAGTTCTGGACTCATTATCACAATCCAGTTCCAAGATTCTTTATTTAACAGAACATTTCAGCAAACACCATGTGAACGTCAGAAAGGTAAATGACTTAATGTTTTCTTCTCAGATTTGTTCACATATAAAGTTTTTTTCACCTGAGATATATGATAAATTATTACTCGGATTATCGTTCGATCAAACCTTATGTTGCTTTCACTCACTTTAAGTGGACAAAGTCTTCAATAAGTTAATTTTTGGGTATTTTAGGTAACTGTGATTATCTTAAAAAACGAAAAATACCTTGTAACTGTTCTTAATTTAATCTGATTACGATGATGAAATATCTATTCCTCTATTGTTCGCAATTTAAAATTGATATCGTCAATAAAATTTCATAATAGCTTCTATCCAGACTACTTCCTGTGGGAAATACAAACATATGTATCATCCAGTAAGATAGGTCGATATTCAGGTATTTTGATACATATCAGCACGATTCATTAAGGTTATCAGAAGGGGGTTTTGTGGAGATTTTAGTAATTTAACAGTTGAATTCATGAGTCAATGGAAGCTAAACTACCATGGAAAACCTGTCAGCACTGGACGACCATTTCGTCCTAGTATGGGACCCGAATCCAGGACCTATCAGTTTCGCGTGCGATCGCTTGACCTTTAAACCATTGAGTCGCCATCCAACGGTGGTGATGTCTAATTTCAACCAGTCCACGAAACTGCTCCACCTTCCACTAGTGTCTGAGTTCGAGTCCCGCTGGTGGGATCGTGGATGCGCGCTGCTGAATAGTTCTATACTAGGACGAGACGGCCGTCCAGTGCTTCCAGATTTTCCATAGTCCAGCCTTAATTGAATTATGAACCCAACTATTAGTCAGAAGTTGTATATTGGTTCGTTTGACAAATATACTTTTAGTTACAGAATTTATCTTATTCCCGTTGCTACATGGATCTCACCGGACCACACCATATAAAACCAGATAGATATTTGTATCAACAAAAAATTCCGAAGGACAATGGAAGATGTGAGAACCAGAAGTGAAACTGGCATAGATTCAGATCACCACCTGGTTGTGGCCAAGATGAAACTGAAGATAAAGAAACACTGGACAACTGGGGAAACAGCATCAAAATGGTTCAACACAGCCTTCTTAGGAGATACTAACAAACTCAACCAATTCAAGATAACTCTAAACAACAGGTTATAGGATCTACAGAAAAAAGAAACCACGATGGAGGGCAACTGGAAAGAGATCAAAGAAGCACTAGCTTCAACGTGTCAGGAGGTTCTGGGTCGCAAAAAGCATCACCATAAAGAATGGATCTCTATGGGAACTCTGGACAAGATTCAAGAGAGGAAGAACAAGAAAATAGCCATTGACAACAGTCGAACACGAGCAGAGAAGGTCAAGGCACAAGCAGAGTACGCAGAAGCAAACAAGCAAGTGATGAAAAGCATTAAAGTCGACAAGCAGAAATACATGGGAGAACTAGCAACGATGGCGGAAAAAGCTGCAAGGGAAGGGAATATTCAGTCAGTCAGCGACAACGTAGGACCAGGCACATATATGCATCGGTCCAAGTTGCCATACCTCGTTAGCACAACAAGATGAACACCGGATTCATAGAAGTAATTAATTTAGTGGTGGTAGTATATAAAGAAAGGTTGTATATAAGGATATAGTATAGGAAGGAAAAACGTTATGAAACAATTTTAATCTCAAGGTTTAAGGGAAGATAAAGAGTGTATACACCTACGCCATTGTGATCGATTCTGAGCCATGTCACCCAGAGTCTCCAGCCATTGGTTACGATAGTCACGCGGACCCCAATCAGGTAGTCTGCATCTACCAACATGGCTCAGACTAGAAGTTAGTGACTTCAAGCACTGATGCCATGTTTTGGTTTGGCCGCCCCTAACTCTCTTCCAACCATCCCCTACACTAGTCAACATTGCGCGTCGTGGTAATCGGTGTTCAGGCATACGTAACACATGGCCCAACCATCTCAGTCGATGAAGATTCATTACCTCATCAACTGATTTACCATCATTCCCTAATACCCTGCGTCTAACCTCACTATTACTTACCCGGTGATCCCAGCAGACGCGAGCAATATTTCTAAGGCATCTGTGGTCAAATACTAGGAATACTACGAATATTAAACAACTATATGTTACAACGAAAAAGCTAGCAGGGAGATATAGTAAACCAGAGAGACCAGTCAAGGACAAAGAAGGGAAGACAATTACGGAGATTGAAGAACAGAGGAAAAGATGGGTAGAATACTTCGAAGAACTTCTGAATGGTCCAGCCCCATTGAATCCACCGGACATTGAAGCTGCACATACAAACCTTCCTGTAGATGTCACTCCACCAACAGTAAAGTTGAAATAATGTCTATTCATCTGTGATTTTTCTTAAATCAAACAAAACATATAGTAGATTTCACTCCAGGTCACTTACCATTTATGTCATCATACACAAGTACATAAATCCTAACGCTTAGGAGATAAATACAACTTAAAAGCTATTAGTAAGATCTGTACTTTGATATTAATCTTCGTTAAGACACTAAATATGAGAATCGTATGCTGAGGTTAGTAACATTTCAGTTTTGTACATACCGTTCAATATGATATTCTGTCAAATTACCTCATTGTTACATTTTTTGTTGCATAATTGATAGACTCCTTGAATTTATCAAAACGTATTTGTAAAGCCATCTTAGATTGCTCGTCTGTGCAGGTATGTTGTTATTATTTTCATATATTTATAATTTTAATATATCTATTCATTTGTCATAAAACGGTTTTGTACTGGCTGACCAATCGGCTCCATAAAAGCGAATTCTAATTTTTGACGTTAAATTCAAAAATTATTGTCAACTAGCATTCACCTCATGAGAAGTTCTTCGGACTCATACTTTTATATGATGTTTAAATTTTGTTGATTTTCTGGCGAATCTACTCAAATACACGATGAAGACTATGAGAGATCTTTTAAAAAATTATTTATGGTGTTATAAGTAACCCAGATACAAGCTGATCAGCTGTAGCCAAAAGAAAACTTTGATTTTAAAATTGAATGAACCGATCACAAAGCGCGGAATAAAATCTTATAACCATTACATACATTTTATTTCTGGTAATATATATTTGTTTATTTGGTCAATGTATTTATGAACTAATAAGAAGCCATTTTATTGTAGATCTATATGTAAAATAATTCTACTATAATTATTTTTGTTCAGACTTGGTTTTTCTAATCATTATAAACAAAGATGGATAGTGGCTAGCAGTGGAATCCAGGACGTGCGTTTCGTTCTATTTGGGACTCGGCAGCTGGATGTACCTGCCATCACGTTATCTACTGAGTCCTGATAGCCACTTGCTTGTGCAATGCGGTGGAGCGAATAGTTCTGGGTTCGAGTCCCAAAGTGAACATCAACTCTGAAATGCAGGTACATCTAACTGACGAGCCCTAAATAGGCCGAAATGTACGTCTTGCGCTCCATCGCTTATAATGCTTGTGAATTAAGGCGGTATCGAGGCTATATGCACAGGGTGCATATGTGCCAATAAGAGACTTATCGATTGTTGTCGTAATCATCAATGGGAAGATTGAAGTGAACAGTATCAAGTGAATTTGGTTTTCCTATTACTTTAAGAGGTTTTATATGGGACAAACCGATGTTAACAGACAAAAAACTATTCGAAATTTAAAGGTAACTTATGCCTATTTCTTTCTACTCATTGACGATAGTAAACCTTTTATAATAACAGAATTCATGGCGGTTTACAGACATGATTAACTTTTAATTCTTTTTAAGTGGACATCCTATTGATTTATAAACAATTTATTCAAAATCATTTACTGCGCCGTAAATAATCTACAACTAGAGAAAATAAAACGGAAAAAAGATAGCGTGGAACAGCTAGAGCAATAGTCGTGATATTGTTCCGATTTTGCTTCGAGTGAAGCAATAAAAAAATGTGAAATGCACTTGGCATTTATATATTTTAAAGTATTACATTGAGTGAAGTTGAATCAAAGCAGAGCGCTCCTAATCATCTCAAAACATTGTCGTGAATTCTGTGACAATTGGTTTGTCTTGTGTTATTGAGTACGCTGAACGCTTGAAATACTGACTCTGTATCTGATTTCTGAACTCCCTCAAATGTTAACTCTTAAACTCCGAACAAAACTGGATGGAAATATGAACTTCCAATTTTAGTTCATTTACGGAAAGTATGTTAGCACCAATATTTTTACGGATGACTTTGTAATCCTAAACAATTTCAGATATAATACTAATATCAGCAATAAATATCGTTTTGAACTATTTAGTGTAGTGGGCGATCATAATGAATTAATTCCTAGAACTTTTCGTCATTTATAAACTTAAAAATATTTAATAATACATTAGGGTAATTATTTTAATGCCTATGTTGTGTTCTTACTGAAAATGATCCAGTATAATCACCTATTGCTTTGCAGATCAGTACACATCAGCATACAGCACCAGTGAGATTTTTTGTCACACCAACTGTTATACAACAGAATGAAGATAATGTCAATAATCAATGCGCTTCCACTTGTCAGACTACTGGTTCAATGCATAAGCCAAAAAGGAGAGTCGAAAAACCAAGTTATTTTTTGGTTACCGGTGGTAAAGGTCACTTGATCAATTCCCATAAGAATAATGGTAAGTTTTGTTGTTTGTTGGAATTTCCTGACTCTTACTAGATTACAATAGACTGATTTGTCTCATGATTTACAGTAAATATATTTTATTGTCCACTTTTTAAAAATATTGCAATCTTACATCAGAAACACTGAAAGTAACCTCATGTTAAGGTATCTAGATAATATAACTCTGTTAACTTGGTGACCATTTCGGTTGAGTTAAGAACTTAATCTCTACATTATTTATTTATGAAAATCATTGATTAACACTTAATAATCTCATCGCCTTTGATTATATTCCTGTTTATTTTTCATTTACCCCCTTGGAAAAAAATCCACTGTCTAAACTTTTAATACATTGAGTTGTGTCGATGACCTTTAGATTCCTATAATTTTTATACATTCGACTGTTCATTTCTTCCACTAACACAAATTTTAGTTCATGGAATCTACTTATTATTATAAGAATGAATACTGACAAAATAAATTTATAAACCTGTTCATCACCACACCGATTACTTCACATATAAATTTCGATAGTCTTAAGGTTAAGTCTTCACCAAGTGGTTTAAAGATCTTATGTTCGATCTCTGCGGAGGTTCTTGGTTGTACATTGTTAAAGAGTTCCATACTAGTATGAAAAAGCTGTTCAGTGCCTCCTTGCATTCAAAGTTATTCTGTTATATGAAGCTTCAAATAGAAATTTCAATTGTACTACTTTTGAAAATGAAATTGTTTACAAATCAGTAGATGATTAGTGCATAAATTGTCTAAAAAAGCCTCGATCTGAGTTCAGTGTTTATATAAAACTGTTTAAATTTTAGATTAACACTTTGATAAATTTATGACAGTCGCATATCTATTTCTTCATGTTTGGTAATATAGATTTGTTTACATGGACATTTTGTAAATTAATGTGAAATCTGATTTCAATCTATTATTTATAATGTAATTAAACTATTTAGATATTGGCTTTTTACTTACTGCGAAGTTCCCCCAGGTTATTCTCTCCAAATTACATAAATAACACTTAGATTCATGAGAAAAGACTTAGTATCATGATAATATCTGTCTTACTAATTAGATATTCCATAGTTTGAATAACTTGATATTTTCAAGTCGATTTGAAATAAATAAGCTAGTCATATATTATTCAAACTAACTTCATATTAATAACAAATGTAAGTGAATTTTGTGCAACTGATGTTCTACAGTTACTTAAAATTGTATTAGTACAGTATATGTTAAGTGTATTTATCTCAACGATTGCTTCTTTTATTTTTCTTCACTTATTTAGATTTGAAAAATACGTCACATCAATCAGATAATCACAATTCAAATCGTAGTCATTTGATTATATGGCAGTTGTAATTGATCATTACATTCATTAAAACAGCTTTTCTTGTGATTTTCTCAATATCTATGTATAAAATGCCAACTATATTCTATCTATCTATATATATTCCAATAATCTTCATCCATACAACTTCCTTATTATCTTTCCTCATTCTTGTTCTCTTTCGTTTGAAGCATATTACATAATATCCACTTAATATTTATCCAATTTTAACTAGATCAATGCGAACATATAGTTCATTCAAATTCATGTTTTATCTAAATTGGCTTGATTATTTTTTTCTTTTTGTATATCATTAGATATTTCATCATTTCAACATAGAATCGTTTTTTTTTTACTCCCTTCTAATTTATATTTGTAAATATATATCTATCTATCGGAAAATAATCAGTGATCCATGTATGTAAAGTATTCATCTATGGTGTATTCATCTTTTCTTTCAGTTTACGTTGATTAAAACAAATTTATGCTTTTTCATCATATTGCAATTCATTTAATTGGGTTTCCAGCCCCCCTCCCACTTCAAAAAAAAATTCTGTTTCAATGACTCTTCGAAGAATTACTTTGAAACAAAATCAGTATTAATATGTAAAACATAAAATATAATATATTTATATGTGTATGCAAGCACAATTTATGTTAGTTAACCTACCCCCTCCTTTTAAGTGAGTAAATGAATGATAAACTAAATTTCTTAGTAACATGAGTTTTTCAAGTAATGCTTTTTCTGTCACTCTCTATCACTCCGTATATCTGTTTTGAATTGGTCAGACGGGTTAGTGTCATTAGCCTATATGTACATATTGCATCTTTATTCATCAACGTCAAAAGTTTCTTCAGTCTATAGTTTGATACACTCATTAATATCACAGCGAAAGAAAATCGACAGTGAAAATATAAATAACAGGGATAAATCAGTATAGTACGAACAAAAGAACATTACTGAGTTTTATCAGACAGCTATCAGCCATAAAACTGAATGATCGTCTCATGAAATCGTGAATTGATTGGTGAGAGTAATGATATTCTACCAAATACTAGTTTATCTACTCAGTTTTATGGCATTCTGTTTGTGTTAGTGGTAGTGATAATACTCAGATCCTAAACCGAACTAGGTAGTCCGGAGTTCTAGCCTGTAAGTTGAGTCCCTTCGATTGTTCTTTAATTTTTAATGGTATTGTTTTAGCCGAAAGTCCTGAGCTCATTTTCTGATGAATTTGGTAAGCACTACAAAGATGTCACAGACTGAGGCTATACAACTTCACTGCTTTGAAAGCCTTTCCCTTCATATTTAAATTAGGCTCAAAACTGCTGATGACATAGTTTTTTATAGATTAGTCGTAAGGAACTTGACCTAGTTACTTTAATAATGTGGTTTCATCTGGCGTATTATGCAAAAGTTTGTAAAGTAGAACTATGTTGACAATATTCCTGACCGATCATTGATTTATATTTTAAGATTTAATAATGCACACCCATGATCCTATACAATGTCAAACCTGTAACATTCATTTCTCGCGATAAAGGCAATATCATTGAGTCCACTCAACCAAAATCCAATAAACTATGTTCTCAATCTTAATTTCAACAGAATTCCGTTTAAATTTATAGTGTAGTCTGCTTTCATCTTGAGAATGCGCTTCTCTCAGATTAGTAGTTTTCAGATTTTCCATTTCTCAAGTTAAAATCTCTTAAACGATTTGCTGGAAAGAGCTGATATTCAATAATGCCGTTCAAGATACAATTATTGGTATCCAACTTTATTCATACGGCCTCAAATCTCAATGATTAATAGTTTTAAAACTCCGATTACGAATTGTCTAGATTTTTAAATAAGTTGATATCATGTGTACAATTAGCCCAATTAATCCAAAAAGCACCATTTCTCCTATATTTGGAGGTTACGTTCACGTTTAGCTCATTCTAATTTAAGTTATGCCGGAAACGTTTTACTAGAAAACCATATTAAACTTTTTTTCCGAAAATATCATAATTATTTAACTGCTCTGTTGTTTGTTATTTTGTGAAGATGACCTACTCTATATTACTTTATTTTCTCTAGTTACCAAAGTGATCATTTATAACTGTAAAAACAATAAAAGACATTACTTATTATTATCCATTTCCATTGTTCCACACTAAAATAATAGATGTTTAATGTTTGTGAAACGTTTTATTTAGTTGGAATAGAAACAACTGTGTATGTCACATGTGTAGCTATTGAAACAATGCCATGAATATTTGTTGATCAACCCTCTTAAAATGTTGATGGAAGAATGTTCTTTCATTTTTAATTGGTTATAAAAACAAAAAAATTATAGATCACAGAATTTATATAAGTTCCTTTTTAAAACATACAACTGTATGTTTATGATTTCTTTCTAAATAACTCCATAATGTAAGTTCTCTTTACAATATTCATCTTTTAAAGCTTCTTAATTATTTTCGTACTGTACTATCAGCATATTATTTTATAACTGACCCATAGTTCCAAATATTATATTTTTGAGACTTCCTTGAGTTTGGTATTTTGATCCAATCAGTTTAAAGGTTTGCACTTGTCAGTAAATTGTATCTGTAATCATAGAGATACTTTTTTTTTCCGTGAAATTCGAACACATGACAAATTGAATATTATCACTGAATTATTTAAATCACGAGTGATCTTGTTATATCTTAGCGAAGACATGAGTACGGGTAACTTCCGAGACCTATTAATGGACGATTATTCTATATATATTCTTATTGTTTAACTATTGAGTGATTAGATTGTGTATATCTATATTCATCTTATTGTAAGCTTCATTTTGACCTATGAATTATTATTATACGATTTACTGTTCCCAAATTGTATCCAGATTATGGATTATTATATCCCACGTTCACAGCCACATTTGGCTTGATCTTGTACACATATTATTTTCTATTTTATGATGTGATGTTTGTCTGTCTGTCTAGTATATGAACAGAGTATGCTTGAAATAAATGACTCGCATAGATTCGTATAGCAGAAGCTGGACTCAATTGGAAGGGCTAGGTGGACAAGGAACCTATAAGGACGCTAAACTGCTCATACCACTTGGACGTCATTGATTAGCACAATATTGAGATTAGAAAAGTCGTATTTCGATTGGTGGATAATTCACGTGATAAAAGCCGTCATAAAATCAATAACAAATTAGCATACGGCTTCCTTTATTTTTTAAATTCACAACAGATCTCGTATAGGATTCATGTTTACATTAACTAGTTATAAAGTAGTAATCCATGTTGTGTTCATTAATCTTTTGTACTGATTAAGACTTATCACTCACACTTATCCTTAAACAACTAAGCAGAATTATTATTAATAAAGCCTTCAGTCTTAGTAAATATTCAAATTAATCAGAAATTTCATCTAACTGACTAACCCGAAAGTATATCAATAAAGAATTGACTGATCCACATTAGTTTGAAAAAGTAAAGCGATATGAATCGAATTCCCTTTTTCTTGTAGAATGATACTCTATTGAAAGAATAACCTCTATTCAAAGCTATAATTATTATTCAACTTAATCGCTGTATTTTATCATTCATTCTCTATACTATCTTTATTCACTCAACTCAGTCTCAATATGTTGCTACATTATTTTGCGATTGAATCAACATGAAATGACAATTATAAGTGAAGGAGTTTTGTGGAGATTTTAGTAATTTTTTATAGAGTTGAGATAATGAGTCAATTGAAGCTAGACCACCATCAGTGCTTCCAGGTTTTTCTTGGTGGTCTAGCTTTCATTGACTCTATAAAAAATCATAAGTGAATTTAAAAATTAAAGTGATGAATATTGTCATCTGGTTTAGTTTGCTGAGGAATTAATATACAATCTTGGTAATCATCACCTATAGTCTATCCACGTTTATTCCAATTTAAGGAAGTGTAAATAATAAGATCAAACTAACTTATTTCATAATTTCCCACTTCAAACTATCAGTTAATATAATCTCGGGAAATAGGCTTAAGATCGCTTATCAATCGAATGCATATATATATGACGCAATATACCGGAATCAAACACTTAAATGCACTTTACCATCTGAAACAGTCATTACATCGATTTGTTTCATGTATAAGTAATTGTAAAGTGAAGATTACTACAAGTCGGTTATTGCTGTAACCATCATTTCGATTACTCGATTTCTGAAGAGACTATTCTTGTTCATTTAGTTTTCTCTATACTCTGCAAAGCTAAAATGGGTTTTGATTTATAATATAACGTACAAAGTATATCCAGTTGTGGTGTGGTCTACTTATATCCATATAAGTAATATATGGTGTTGGTCAGACATAGAATGTATTTTGGCAGAAGACCGATGAGGAAAGAACTGAAATGAAGCGCAATTGGTAGGAAAATGCATAAACAATGGAATTAGAGAAGAAACAGTAAAGATTGAGACAATTGCTTGTTAATTTGCAAATTAACTGTTCATTTTATGGTTATCTGAATTTATTGAGATAGTCTCAGCTGAGATTTTACAAATATATATTATTCCTATATAATGTCTTACTTTCCATCAGTTCTTATGTTAAAATTATAACCGTTAAGTTGTTGATTATTAATAAGAAATTTTATATACTTGGACGTGAAGTTTCCTTTTGATAAATTACATGATTTGATACGACTCCATCAACTAGTTCTCTCCATTAAATAGCTATGCTGTGATTACTTATGGCCGTATCTTAATTAATATTTGACAACAGAACCCTTGATACATCTCATATTATATTGATTTTATCACTTAGATAGGATCGAGTTATTCATACGTGAAATTCATATACCAAAAGTGTTTGGATTCAATATATCCTACAGACCAAATAATTTAAAAGCTTAAGTAACAACCATCCTAATGTTGTTTATGTTTGCTGAACATAAAATGTACCGAAGTGATCATGTTCAACAAGCAATATCTTGGTATCAACTCAATTCTTACAATCATGATTTACTCTTAATATTAATAAATCAAAGAATTCTAAATTTTCAGACTTGTTTTATTCATATGAATTGATCGGCGTGTATTTAAAAGACAATTACTTAGAAAACTGTAAATAAATTACTATATTTATAATATCCCAATGAGTAGAAAAATGAAATTTTCTGATGTTTCGTGACTCAGTTTAAGACACTTCTTCAGAGAATAAATAATTAAATATTAATGTTCTTGTGTGGTGCCTTTGTACTATTTAAATTTGGACTAATTTTGATTTGGTTATTTATTCTCTGAAGAAGCTGCTTACAATGAGTCACGAAACGTCAGAAAATCTATTTTTTCTACTCATTATAATATTACAAATATGTTAATTTATTTATAACAATCTACCCAATGCTCAATTTATTCGAAACTATCAAGTCAAACCTTGGTAATGATACCTTAGAAAACTGTATTCAGATTTAATGACAGTCTGAAGATGTTTTCTTTTAAGGTAGTAAGACGGCGTTTTTGTGTTGAGCGCGAATAACTACCTTATGTAGACTGTCTGTAAACATTTAATATTAGGTTTACAGTATCTAGATTTACTTATTACATTATGTAGTTTGATTAAGATACTCTAATTATCGCCTAAGACTGAACTATGTCCTACGTAGTATTACAATATTCTTGCTATATTATCGTGTTCATATTTCCTCAAAGAATATATATATATATATATATGTATGCAATTTTACAACTCCGTTATACATTCACTGAAAATAGGTTTCTTAAACTGAATTACTTAGTTTATTAAACTATGATTAGAGCGTGTAGTTTCTCGTAAATATCCTACTTTATCAAGTAACCGTAGATTGAGAAAATCGGACGAAACGTGCGTCCTGGATTCCACTGCTAGCCACTATCCATCTTTGCTTACCATGCTTGTGAATTAAGGCTATATCGAGGCAATACGCACAGTATGCACATATGCCAATTAGATACTGACCAGTTGCAGTCCTAAAACATCAATGTGAAGATTCAAACAAACAATACTAAGTAAAATATCTTTTTGTTTATTGATAAATGTTAAAAACTTTGAACAGCACGGCTTTTCCACATCATCCAATTTTATGGTAAGCTTTTATAGATCTCACTCATTATATTTATCTAAAGAATCCATGAATTACGTTACGCTACTTCTTTTCTGTAATTAATTTTGAAAGATAAATTAAAATGGAAGATGCTGATTATTCTGTGAAAAATCGTAAATCACAAGTAACGACGTTGAACACAGTACAATTTGAAGATCAAAGTCAATTGAAGACAAATCCTAAAATTCTAAATAATTCGAAAAATATAACAAATGAAAAGCTAAGAAAATCGTCAGTACCAATTCTACGTAATCGATTTTTTCGAAGTAAGTGTTTGAAAACAAAGTCTCTGAATGCATTAACATGGAACGGTGGGAAAAATTTGACTGTGCAACTTTTAAAACGAGATTACTGTGAGAAAGATTTGATTTCCACTGTTACGCTTTTGATTTCACAGTTTCATGTTAGTTTGTATATGCAAGATATTGACTGCAGTTTTTCTAATCATTGTTAACTTATCTCACTCATGGTCAATGTTACGTCCTTGATCTGTCTACCCACTTTCGTGCCGAGGCTAACTTGTCTAATGTAGATTAAGACCTTGACCCGATAGGCTGACTGGCTTAACCTTGAGGCTAGTATACGTGAGTTCGAGGGGAAGAGAGAAGAAAACCATTCTATCACCTGATTCACTGACAGGCACGCGAGAGAGAGAGAGAGAGAAGACAAGACAACTGGAACATTACCCACTTTATTCCAAAATCCGATCTGGTACCCGAATTCAGATTAGTGTAAAAAGATACATGAATAAATAGATGACTAACCCGACCACAACGTACAACAACTAGGAAAATACAATTATGTCCAAAACTGGGGGATTAGAGTAGAAAATAGAGTACAAAAGATTTCGTCTAAATTACAATAGCTTTGGAACAGAAAGGCTATGGCAGTGAATTATACATCAAACGAAAGCTCATGATCTGTAGAATAGACTAGGGGCAAAACTTTTAAATGAAATAACGTCCCCAAAAATAGCTTTCATAGTTTGTCAAGGCTTCTTGTTTCTCTGTTCACATCAGTCAACATGAATTTAAGGGACCGTTGACGGTAAATCCAAATTAAAGTCAATGTTAAATATATAATTTATACCCTATAGAGACATTTTTCGTATTCCTTCAGCAATTTTCCTGCTAACACATTTAAAGATTTATTATTTCTAAGTGGTTCCCAATAATTTTCTTGCTTTAAATAAACACGTTTATACCAAAATATTGGCACTGAACATCTTTGATGACATCAAAAATAGTATTATTAAGTATTAACTTTGTTTATTTGTAGAGAATGAGGATTATTCAAACTAATTGTCTTTAAATCATTAAATAACTAATTATCTATCGATCAGAGGGGGTTTTGTGGAGAATTTAGTATTTTCACAGTTGAAATCATGATTCGGTTGAAGCTAGACCACCATCGAAAACCTGGAAGCACTGGACGGCCGTTTCGTCCTATTGTGGGACTCCTCAGCAGTGCGCATCCACGATCTCACCTCGCCGCTTTCAACTATGAAAATTATCTTTTAACTCATAAGGGATTATATTTTCTTGTTGTTAATGTTTAAAATTATATGTGATTAGTCTTGGTTAATATGTATGCATTTTGAATGGATTCTCTCATTATTACTTGGATTAACGCGTTGATAATAATTACGAAAATAGTTAGAAATAGAATTCAAGGTGTATTTCTCATTCAATTCGGAATTCTAACTGTACACATCTTCATCCCACTCTTGATGTTCAATGAAGATCAATTTAGTCATAGAACTCTACAAAAAGATTCAAACTCTCATAAAAACTGATACCCGATCAACAAGAAATTGCTCCCTTAATATAATGAAAAAGTAAATATAACTTTTATTTACAACAGTGCCTTCTCGTCTTCGGGAATCGGGGACCCAATTGATGTAGTTACAGCTTTTTTAGATTATTTTCTTGATATGTTTTTCTAATATTTCTTTTGTTTCGTTTTAAAACTTATCACAGCCATCTGGACAACGCGTAATACAGTCAATGCCACTGATCGAAGAGTATTCATAAGTACTACACTAAGAGAATTATTATTGTATATAGTGTTTTTGACATTACTGCTGATAAGTAAGATTTGGTGCTATGGATTATTTTTGTTTATTTGGTAATTTCATTTAAGATGTCTTTTTTAAAATAAAATTTACTGTATTAATCCACTATCTTATGGCAATCGTGAGCTCTAAAAGAATTCCGTGTATTTCAAAAGTGTGGACGATTGAATCGCAGCCCAGAGCTGAACGTTATAGATTTGATCCTGTACAGAGTAGTTATACATTGTTGAAGAGTTAAAAACTAGGTTTGTGATAGTACACCAATATCCATTATTAGAATGAGCTAGACAAAATTATCTATGACAATTGTTTATCCAATTAATGCTTATTTCCGTGGAATCAAGTGATACCGATTGATCACTTGCTCATATACTCATTTATACTTATCAGTACTGATGACGACTTTATTACTCCTTCATACTTGAAAGTCAGAATATTTGAATAAAATGAATCGGACCATTTTCTTCATGACCAGAACAGAGACTAAATTAGTTATTCAGACTTGCTATAATTTAAATGAAACGTCGTACCGACATTTATATTGTTTACTGAATCATTCGTGAACCATCTTAACACATGTAAAAATGAAATAAATATGGTGTCAGAAAATTACAAGCCCAGAAATTATATTTCCTCAATTAACTGGCATTATCTTTAACTGTTAAGTTTTTTATACAGTCCTTATAGAACTAAACATTATCAATCAGTGATACAGACTGAGACATTTTTGTGTAAACTGTTCACTTTGAGCTATTTATCACAAGATAAACGACTTTAGAACAGAAGATAATTTATATCATGAAAAGATATTAGTTAGATAACTACTGAAATTTAACTGGTACTAGATAACCATTTAGTGCCTATCCATGAGTTCTCATGAGTGAACACTCCTATATTCATATGTGATTGAATCATAAATCCTTAGGTTTTCTGATAAACGTCATACCATATGGTAAATGTATGGAAACGCGGAGGCCTACAGTCTCAACTTCAGTTAGTTTCTGATATACTGCAATATTTGTTCAATTTAAAGATGGCGTGCGTTGTTGAGAAGTCTCAAAAAGCTGGTCGATGCTCTTTGATTTTCAGGGCTTCTTTAGTAATCGTTGTTAGTGATTAAACCTGTCTTAATATGAAGAGACTATTTGTTCAAGAATTTTATCTACAAGCCTGATCCATGTTGTTCAACGTTTACCATTATTATTAGGTCACTATGGCTGAAAAGTCATAAGACAGAATTCTCATTTGAAGCCATTAAGGCTTCTTGATTGTCACTGAGTAAATCAGTTACATTTGCTTAGGTTTCAGGAGCCTAAAATAGGGAAAGAATGAAAATAGCTAATTATTTTTAAAATATATACATATATCCATAAATAGATGCAAATTCACATATAATAAGTTATGAAATATAACCCTACTTAAGTTAAATTTAGAAAACCTTAGTGTTACTACCAAGCTAGTTCTGTCGTAGCCAAATGTTAAAGGTTGATTTTATCGAGTATCATTCTTAAATAAACTATCTTGGTAAGCTGAACGATACTTGACAGTTAAAGTCACATGCCAATGATCTCAGCCTCTCTAAGAACAGTAACGAAAATTGTTAGGATATCCAGAGTTCCAGTTTACCCGACCTGATCTCAATAGTGAAGAATTTTAATTTACATCCACTTTTGAAACATCTAAATTACGCTTTCCAATCAAAGTATTAGTACTTAATGTAGTTTATGACAGTCTCCAGTAAATATGAGAGTGCTATATCAAAAAATGTATTATGTTTAAAGTGTATACTTTTAAGATTTGACCTAACGCTCTGGGTTTTAAAGTACTTCTGCTATAGTTTTATAGTCAATGATACTATTTTCTTATGAATAATCTGCGTATACTAACATAAGATTTCTTATAAGAACAAGACATGTAATTAGATTTAGCATAATTGAATAAAGCATCCTGTAAAGATAGATTGTGATGAATTAATAGTGACGTAGACTTGTTAATAAATTACACTTTAGAAATTGAATATTGAACCCGTAGTAAGTGATATTTATAAACAACAATAATATTGTTAGCAAAGATGGATAGTGGCTAGCAGTGGAATCCAGGACGCGTGTTTCGTCCTATTTGGGACTCTTCAGCTGGATGTACCTGGATTCCACTGCTAGTCACTATCCATCTTTGCTTACCATGCTTGTGAATTAAGGCTATATCGAGGCAATACGCACAGTATGCACATATGCCAATTAGATACTGACCAATTGCAGTCCTAAAACATCAATGTGAAGATTCAAACAAACAATACTAAGTGAACAATGATATTGTTTCATTAATTCATACAATCTTGAATTTTAGATAGATCAATGGCTTGATGCTTCTTGATTTGCGGTTTTAAACGTTTTATGTTCTCATTCTAGTTTACTTATTCTTATTTCGCTACTTCAATTGTATCTTTGACTGACTATTTTTAGTTGTCTAATAAATTACCCGTAATATAAGTACAGATCCCAAATCTTTTAAATTATTATTCAACTTTGTTTTCAGTTGCTTTGACGACTTTAAATTCAGTGACATATTTCTACAACACAAGTGTGTACAAAAGGTTTATAGTAACGGATGGTTCAACGACATCTGATAGTCCGCAACCATTTCAAAATATTCACGATCATACAGCTATGTGGAATGTGAGTTTGCACTTTTAAATCTTGTAAACTTTACTCCTGATATTTTTCTATTGAAATTTATTGAATAGTTTAAACTGGGAAATCTTACTTACTTACTTACTTACGCCTGTTACTCCCAATGGAGCATAGGCCGGCGACCAGCATTCTCCAAACCACTCTGTCCTGTGCCTTAGTTATAAACTATTAATTTAAATACGTCTCACACATGGTTATATATTCATATCAAGTGTTATATTATACTTCATTCTTAACATAAAAGAAACCAGTTGTGTTTATTGTAATAATAACTTCTTTAAAGTTGATAGTCCATAAAAATTATTCAATAACTGTTCACTTTTTTAATATAAATATCCGATACTTATGAATTTAGTTACTAGTTTAGATATAGGTCCACTCATTATGATTTTAAAAGCCAGGTAATATTAAAAGTTTCCTTACTCTAACTCTTAAATGAAATATGTTACATGAATATAGATTTTGTTAGGTGTGGAAATTTGTGTCATTTGATGGTAGTTTTTATCAAGTAATAGAATCAGTGGGAGAACCACTGTAAACTAAAATGTATGGCACAGTGTTTCCATACAACTCTCTAATTCTGAACACTGACGAATGCTAAGAAGAACTCAGATTATCTATTTTTTTCCAATTATACAAGAATTTGTAAAAACAAAGTGTAAGCAATTCAACGGCGATCTGAATTTCATGACTACCATGCTGACATTAATTATTCTCTGACTGGTCACTTTTTGTTATAATTTACAATTTTATTATATGTTCTCAAGATCATCTTTATTGTCATATAAACATTTAGTTGTATTAGATTTTGACTGCTCTCTAAAATAACAACAGTTCTGTTACCAAGACCCACCTTCTCTTATAACGTATTGTGATATTGGGGGGATTAAGCCTAAGGTGTTGTTATCACATTTCAGAAGCATATATCGTCCCGATGTCTAATCCGTTAAGAGTTGGATATTTCAACAATCCCAAACTCTACATGGAATCGAACTCAGGTCCTTTATATCATGCTACTTTTAGATTAATACGTTTGGATCCATTGGTTTACTTTTCTAACTTCAGTCAAATTGCGATAAGTTAGAACGATCTTCCAATACTATAGCTGAACTTTACGGTTTACAATTTCCGATTAGAAGTTTTATAAATTATCTTGAGGATAGTAATTGGTGAGTAAATAAATTCTCATCCATTTGATTATTCAACTGACTCATGATCTTAACTATGAAATTACTAAAATCTCCACAAAAACCCACGTTGTGATGATGATATGCTCACTAGTGACTGGCTCCATTAGGTAATTCCTGGAGTTCTAGTGAGAAGTCGTGGCCAGTGGAACTAATCCATGTCAGGTAGAGACAGGCATCTACCTCAGTACAATGGAAGTTGGTCGCGCAAATTCGTGGATTGGTTGAGGTTAGATATTAACATCGCCGGATGCCGGCTCAGTAGTCTATCGGTCAAGTGCTCTGGTGCGAGATCCCGCGAGGCGGGATCGTGGATGCACACTGCTGAGGAGTTCCGCAATAGGACGAAACGGCCGTTCAGTACTTCCAGGTTTTCCATGATGGTCTAGCTTCAATTGACTCATGATCTTAACTATAATATTCAAAAATAATTTTTCAGCATGAAATACTCTTTTTAAAATACGATGAATACAGCATAGATATAGTTCTTTTCAAGGAATCCTAAATTATGGCTCTACAACGATATACATATATATTTATGTATAATATTTTACAGTAAACAAATAATCGATACCAATCAAACGTTAGATAAGAAAATTAAAAGTTCAATGGTATTCATAGAAATTATAATGTGTAACAATCACAATTATTGTAAAACATATTTTTCAGTGTACGTCTATAATGGTAAGGTTAGTTGAAACTTGTTTGCCTTTTCTCTCTAAATGGAAATTTTCGTAAAACTAAGACAATTTTTTTTCTGTTTTTAAACAATACTTATGCTGTTTCAAAGTATATCAATGGTCAATTATTGAATTCATTGTATTGGGATGCTTGGTATAATCGACTTAATGTATCATTTAATGAAAGAGAATTTATTGCTCATGATAATAAAGTTTTAGGTGTTGCACGTCTTCGACAGCTTAGGGTAGATCCATCACAATGTGATATACCAAAACAGATGAGAGGTGTTATCAAAAAGTGTTATCCTGTTTACAGTACAAAAGCACGTTTTACAAAACCAATAGAAATACAAGGAAATATCACACCTAATTACACAAAAAATGCGTAAGTTACTTTCTTGTTAAATGTCCACTTTTTGAATCAACTATTATAGTCTATTTTCGTTAATGGTGATAATGTTATATTGAAGAGGTAATTATAAAAATTCATATAATGTTGGTCAGGATTTCAAAACAAAAGACTTTTTCGGTAAACAGTGGATCAGTCTGATATGTATAGAGTCTTCTCTTGAAATATCCTTTCAAAATGAATTCCTTTAAAGAATTGTTATTGATATTTATCTAGTTCAGTGGTATATGTAGTAGGATTACTGAGAAAAATTTTTTGAAACAGAAGACACTTCTGCTTCAGTATTAGTGACTGATAGTTACTGACTCACTACAAAAGAATGTTAGACTAATAAACTTATCGTACTGGTTTATTTATCACGTGACGAAAGGTAACGAACTTAAAAAATTTAGTTCTAAACAACTACTCAATACACACACTACAGTACTGTTGTAACGGAGTGAATAATAAGGAAGTGGTAACTTTTGAAAGTATTTTTTCGACCACTATCATTATTTAATTCTTATCGTGTAAATGTTTGATAAACGAACTATTTTATTTCTATATTCTCATTATAATAGTACGTATTATTATCCCTAGGTTACTACTTTGTGTATTATAAAAATCTACTCTTTTTTTTTAAATTTCGTTCTAACAACGGCTTGTAAGTTATATTACTTTTGAAGACAACTTATGTTGAAGACTAATATCACCGGAAGAACCATTGGAAACCAGTAATAAATGCACTAGTTTAAAAAGTCTTGATAGTATCCATCCAGCACTCAATACTGATTATCGATCTTATTATTTTTCTGATAATAGTTCAAACTCCTAGATTTTTATAACTGCAGGAAATCATTTTAACAAATCGCAATTACTAATTGAGATCATGAACTGATCAATGTCAGACAGTCATTAAAAGGCTGGAAGCACTGGAAGATCGTTTTATCCTTGCGTGAGACTCCTCTACAGTGCGCATCCACGATCTCGCATACGGGATTTGAACCCAGCACCTTCGGTCTCGAGCGCAAACCTTTAAACCCTATACAAACCGACGGCGTTAGTTTATATCTTCAACAAATCCACCATATTGCGCGACCATCCTCTATTATATTCAGCAAGTAAATGCCTCATGCCTGACGCGATTGAGACCCACCGGATTAGTTGCAGTTAGACACTGACACCGTTAAATAGTATAGGGGTCAAAGGTTTGCGCTCGAGACCGAAGGTGCTGGGTTCAAATCCCGTATGCGAGATCGTGGATGTGCACTGTAGAGGAGTCTCACGCAAGGATAAAACGACCTTCCAGTGCTTCCAGCCTTTTAATGACTGTCTGACATTGATCAGTTCATGATCTCGTTTAAAACTCAAAACTTTTCACAACCCTATACTGAAAATTCTGATTAGTTCGTTAAAATGCCTGGAATTCTCGAGAAATCCTTAAGGACAATAATATATATCTTCAAAATGATTTAAAAAATACACGCCAAATTATAGCCATGTTTATGTTTTATACAAAATCAAAGACAACAACATTTTTCTTTGTATAAGAAAGATTTTAGTTCAGTTGTTATTGAAAAACATGCTCCAACAAGTTTTTATGCCTTGGGAAGATTAACACAGGATAGTGACCAGCTCTGCAAGTGTCACCTTCAAAGATGAACAGCTATTGCCTTTTGTGTTTAGTAATATTTCATAAATGTAAACAAATAAAACAACCTATACACAACCACACCATTGACTGTTGATGAAACAAAAACGATACTTTAAAAATGAAAGTAATCACATTTTTATTGAAACTATTTTTACTTATCAAGTTCTCAACATTTATTCTAACGATGCATTTGTCTACGCTAAAGTATTGGGCAAGTATTCCAAACTAATATGTCATTAAATTGTTTATCTGATGTGTGTTTTTTTTATCTGTTAATGATTTTTTTCAATAAAGATGGAACTTTAGTGATTCTGATGTTACAGGAGCCACCGGTTATTCTGCACCATATGGTTATTATGATGGTTCCGGTTATATACAAGATTTGTCCAGATCAAATGATGAAACTGTAGCCATTTTAAATGAGTTATTTCAAGGTCGGTGGATAGATCAATCAACTCGTGCATTGTTTATTGATTTTACAATATATAATGCAAATATAAACATATTTATTATAGTAAAGTAAGTAATAATGATTTTCGTTCTAAAACGGTACAACGATATTAATATTTCTATCCATTCCTTTTTGGGTATCTGGCAAATCTCTTCCGTTACTTTATCGACCTCCTAGTCTTAGCTGTCATGATTTTATTAAAAGTCTGACTAGTATTTCTTTTCGCTGAATTCAAATTCCACGTAAATCATGAACCGATCAAAGTGAGACAAAAATTGAAAAGCTGTAAGTACTGGTTTCACTTAGTTGCATTTAAAACTTTGAAGCTGATAAGAATAAAACTGTGCCAAATACGTTGGGCTCAGTTAGGAGGTATAAATGCATGTATCCTAAAATCTGAAGAAGCTAAAAATCACCTCCGATTCGATTGTTCAGTTTCCTGAGGAATAAATCTCTGAGGACGATTTTATAGGTTACGCATTCTAACTATTATAACTTCTAATCCCTTTTCCTGAGGTATCTGGTAACGATACAAATAATCCCACTGTCTTCTATGATCAAAGTAATAAATTTACCTCGATTTTGTAATTAAACATTTTTCACCACGGAACAATATCAAATGAATAATTATTAACACCAGACATCATTCGAAGACTGTTTCAACCTTGTTTGTCAGTGGTGAGCTAACAAATTCACCCACAAATCTGTATCACGTGTCAAGCATGTTACTATTAAATCGCCAAAACAGAAACCAGTTGCTCACAGTTTCTAACTTCAATGCATTCTCCATTTATAGCCCAATACCCGATAACCCTGGCAAGGTGTTCGATGAACACTGATTATGTGTTAAGAACTAGGACGAATCAACTCTCTAATATTCTTTGGTTTTTGTTCGCTATCTGTATGATTTCCATCTGTCTGAATATTCATATACCCACTGATGGCTTATGAATACTATAACGGTGAATCTCCCTTATCTACGTCAGATCCAACCGATAATGTATCCGATAAAAGGATGACTATGCAATTATTTTAATTTCTGTTTATTTCTAGTTAACTATCTCGAGTTAAACTACTAAAATAAACTCATCAGCTCAATAAACATTCTATCTCATTTTTATAAAATGAATATTTACGGTGATCTCATCATTATGAAAGAAAAATTTGTTATTTCTTAAACAGTAAATTTTACTGTTAATGAATTTTTGATCGGCTTCTGAACATTCAGAATTCTGAAACTCTTGAATGCAGATTAACTAAGTCAGTGGTTATATGGTTAGCAGACCAAATCAACATCTTTTAGTGTGACTACTTTTAAACAATAAAGGGTTAATTAAAAAGTGAAAATTATGCTCTAGTTCATTCAAATTGAAGAAAATGTCAACAACTTGAGATAAGAAGTCTTCTAAGACTTTTTCAAAGATTCTAGAAAATATTTAGGTACAATTACAGTTTTTAAGGGTATTTGACAGATATCTATTAGGATCACTCGTTTTAGTTTTTATGAATTAACTGAAACCAAAAACAAATATGGGCTATTGGAGTCTAAATCTGTAATCCCAAGTTGTCATGCATGTCGTTCATAAGTTGTATGTATTTTATGCAGATGAGATAGGTTGTAGATAGAGGCTTTCAAACAGTGCTATAGTACAATTAAACTTTTATCCAGAACCCCCTGGTTCTGAATGGTTCTCTAGTTGATATCATATTAGAGAGGAATAAAAATTCAGTAACAAAACCACTTTAAAATATTTTGTTCAATCAGAAAATTAAACTTAAACAGTAAGTGAACTAACAATTCTGATCAGTCAATCGGTTCATTTCACTGAGTATTATGAAAACAAAGTCTGCAGAAATAATTCAATAGAACAAATGCGTAATGAAAACGTTAAGGACACAATAAACTATTAAGTCATTCTAAACAAGATAATTGATGATATAATTAGCAATGGTAACAAAGTAACTTATTAAGTATAACAGAGATTTTCACTGCTACAAAGTGGTAAACGGAATAAATAAACTTTTCTCCAAAACATTTCAATCTGAATGACTAAGTTTAATTATTGTTTTAGAGGTTTCTTCAGTTGTGTTATTATTTTACCGATTGTTTTTGTCAGTAGAGCCAAAAGAAGTATGATGCTGGTCTCAGTCGTATCAGTAGATGTAGGCTGAAATTCATTTGAATAAACAACGGAAAGCATCGGTTCACTAGAAACCCAAACAGCTTAGAGAGAGAAACGTGAAGTGGTTTTCACCTAATAAAGCAATGTAATCAAGAAGATCGTTGCAGTTTACCCACTGAGGACAATGGGAGATGGTCGCGCAAAATTGTGGATTGATTGAAGTGAGACACTAACACCGTTGGACGCCAGCTCAGTGATATAGATGTTAAGCGTTCGAGCCCAATACCGAGGGTCCTGGGCTCGAATCCCGTATACAGGATTGGGTATGCTCACTGTTGAGTCCCATACTAGAACGAGACAACCGCCCAGTACTGGCAGGTTTTAGATCGGCTCATGAGTTCAACTATTAAAAATTTATTATGATCAAAGTTGAATATCATATATTAAAATGTTATCGTTAAATTATTGAACTCAGTTAAAACTCAATAATCTCCACAATTCTATAATGGTAAATAACTATTCTTCTTAGCTATGCAGCTCATCAATCAGCAATTAAACAGTTATGGAAAGATTAGTAACTTTAATTAGTTTGACTAGTTTTGTTCATTGATTCACTTATTTAATGGCCTTGGTCTTTGGCACTAACACTCCCAAATTCAATTACATTCTCTTATAACATGCAACCAAACAAAATGAAGTGGGAATTATTATTTGCACTATCGTAGTTCGTGATGGAGGGTGTGTTTTGTTCTCTGTCGATTTTGCTTGCTAACGTGAAAAATGTGAAGTTTTCTACGATGAAATTACTACTCTATCATGGTACATACATTTCAAGTTTAATGCAGTCGGTCATGGTGGAAAAAAATCAAAACAGCAAGTCATACCTTCAATCTGTTCTATAATAGAAATAATCCCAAAATACCTACAACTTAATGACTAAATAAACGAAACCATAACGATAATTGCTGACTACGATACACTTAGATGACTTGGCAACGTGGGATCTATCCTCGGCCAGCTTAATTATCAGTAATATGAATAGAATGTATAGTTTTACGTTGTCAATATGTAAAATAATTGTAAATTGAAAATTTTTGTACATTTTTTTTCTAAAAAAATTATTATAGAATCATATTTGAAATGCCTGAATCAGGTGGATTATTTGGTAGCACTGTAGTTCAACCAGTCAGATTGTTTCGTTATCAAACAGTAACTGATTACTTTGTTTTAGTATGTGAAATTGTGTATTTGGTGTTTCTTGCCTATTATGTTATTGAAGAGATACTTGAGGTAAATATACAGAATTGATTTATCTTGTATATTTTGCGCCTGGTTTAAATTATTTATTATTTACATTAAAGTTCCAAATTTTACAATTCAGTTAGTGAAATCATATTGAAATATCTAACAGCTTTAAGATAGTTTTCGTCAGCGAAGATCTATAAAAAGTCAAAACATACTAACCACCTTTTTCAACTTTGTTTGAAATTCCTTAGCAAGTGCACACCTAACTCATCATCAGAAATCAAATCCAAGTAATCTAATTATTGTTTTAAAACTTAGACTAATAAGCTGTAATTCGGTTATCTCCATTCATGATATGACGGAAAAATAATCCAGTTTATTCTGTAATACCTAGTTCACTTCTTGTATGATTGATTCTCCAGTAGTCATGTATGCTTATGAAGGTTATTTTTCACCACAAAATTATGTCATTTGAGAGCCATGGAAAATTGAAGAACCCCGGGAAGCTTTTTATTTTGAATAAGGACTCCTCTACAGTGATCACACTTGACTTGCAAAGGAATCAATACTAAAACTTTTAGATCTCATAGATGGACGAATTGACTTGGAAAATTATTCGTTCACATTAGATAGATGCGGTTCACAGTCCCAGATTTCAACAGTATGTTTTATTTATCGTTGAATATGTTTACAAAGAAAAGGAATAATTTCTTGTTTACTCATTTATAGAGTTAAAACGTACTGATATCCTAAAGTAATTCTAATTGAGGTATTAAGTTCTTGAAGTAAAATTCAGTATTTTACAGTATAATCCCGTATATTTAGATACATTTTCAATGTTATTTTTTACTGGCGTACGAACCAATTGTTGGTCACCGGCTACCATGGGACCGCATCTCCTTACGATGCTCCACTGCCTTGTGGACTAGACCTTCAGGTCAAAGGCTCGGGGTGTGGCCTCCTAAGAAAACCACCTGTTTCAGTCTGGGCACCTGGGCAGTATCACAGCCCTCACACAAATCAAATGAGATTTGTGTGGCGCATATATATCTGGTGCCCCTTTGTACCAATATTTATGTGTTCAAATAAATAAATAAATAAATGATTCTTTCTGGTTGTCTGGAAACCTAATACTGAACAGTTCGTTAATATTAATGAACAAAAAACCGAATTGGTTTAGAAGCTTATAAAGAGTGGGTCTTTTTTCAAATACTTCAGTGTTTAACAAGCAAGTATTAGCTGAAGATTGTTTTTTTAAATACACTTTCTTTCGTTTTTAATTATTCCCTATTAGTTATCAGTTAAACGTTGGAGATATTTTATAAATATTTGGAATTTAATGGATATTGCAATGGTTGTAGCCAGTATAATATGTGCAGGTTTTTTAATATACAGTACTATTATTGTATCAAATAATATGTCCGCATTAATTAATGATATCTCATCTTATCCAAATTTCGATTATCTTGCTTATTGGTATAGTCATCATATAAGATCGATGGCTATTTGTGTATTTCTTGGAATAATCAAGGTTAGTTACTTTTTGTTTTATTAAAAATAATTTGGTTTAGTGAATAGATCATTTTTGTTTATTTATTTGATTACTTAATTACTTACGCCTGTTACCCCTCGTGGAGGAGCATAGGCCGCTCACCAGCATTCTCCATCCAACCCTGTCCTGGACAATCCTTTCCAGCTAACATTCATCCTTTTCATATCTCCTTCACTCTCCCGGCGTAATGTGTTCTTTGGCCTTCCTCTTTTCCACTTCCCTTTCGGATTCCAAGTTAGGGATTGCCTTGTGATGCAGTTTGGTGATTTCCTTAATATTGATTTGATTAAATGATGCATAATTTAATGTATTAAGACGTATTAAGATGATATTGTCAAAATCATAGTTCAGATGTATTCCACTGTATTTCAGTTAATTAGTAACACGCTAGACAGTTATAGGCTAAACTTGTTATGTATAAAAAATATCTAATTGAATTGCTTCGTAGTAGATTTTGATGATATTGTCTGATAAATAGAGTAAGGCTTCACAATTAAATTGTGCAGCTCAAAGAAAACAACACATGCTTAATTCTCCTACTGAGATACAAATATTCGGCATCTCCAAATCATACGTTGGTTTAAACATCCATGTAAATCAAAAATAAATCATTGATTGCTACCTAAGGTTCTTGCAGATAATCAGTTTGTGTCGTCCTTAAACTTTTACAGAGATCGACCAATTATTAAACATCGATTTCATATTATCCGATCTTCAGTAATGATTGAACACTATCACTTAGGTTGTAACATAACCACTAATCTCAGTGACTCAATATTACAGTGTGTTTCGATTTGTACACTTGTAACTACGATTCATACTGGTTTGCACTAGTCAGAGTAGAATATCTGCAAACATCAAAGAATTGAAGCTCTATGAGAAGTGTAAACCTACACTTTCCAGTTTCAAAGTTAAAGAGATTACGACAGAGTAATTTGGATCCTAACTGACCTCTGATAGCACTAAGATATTTATATCAATTTATCACTTATAGCAGTAATCAGTACCATGTTGATCTATCTCTTAGTTTCTATCAAATTGCATCACTTAACTCTCCACTTAAACCCTAGAATTAGTAACTTTATTCTTTTGATAGACTTTTTCAAATTTCAGATAATTGAGAAGATATTACTACTTGTTATGACTTTATAAAAGAATAGGACGTATGCTAATTCGTTATTGATTTTATGTCCGGCTTTTTTCACGTGAGTTATCTGCCAATCGGAATGCGACTTGTTTAATCTTAACACTGTGACAAATCAATGACGTTCGACCAGTATGAGTAGTCTAGCATCCTTATTGGTCCTTTGTCCGCCTAGCCCTTCCAATTGAGTCCAGAACACCAATTACAGCTTCTGCTATGCGAATCATTTATTTCAAGGATACTTGGTTTATATACCAGACAAATAGACCGCATCACACCATAAAATAGAAAATATTTGTACAGGATCAAGCCAAATGTGGCTGTGAACGTGGGATATAATAATCCATAATCTGTATACAATTTGGGAACAGTAAATCGTATAATAATAATCTATAGGTCAAAATCAAGCATATAATAAGATGAATACATGCAGATTAGATCTAATCACTGAATAGTTATACAATAAGAATATATATAGAATAATCGTCCATTAATAGGTCCTGGAAGTTACCCGTACTTATATATTCGCTAGGATATAACACTATTATACAAAATGGGACTATAAAGTTTTTCAATTGATACGTTTTTAGGCATCATTACCAAGTATTAATTTGATAATTTTGAATAAATTGAGCATTGGGTAGATTGTTATAAATAAATTAATATATTTTTAATATCCCAATGAGTAGAAAAATTAGATTTTCTGACGTTTCGTGACTTAGTGTAAGCCACTTCTTCCGAGAATAAATAACCAAATTAACCAATATTCATGTTGTTCCATTGTACTATTTAAACTTGGATTAATGTTAATTTGGTTATTTATTCTCTGAAGAAGCGTCTTACACTGAGTGACGAAACGTCAGAAAATCGATAAGTTTGATAATGTACATTAATTTTGAAAAACCTTTTTTTCAAGATAAATAGTTAGAAACATACATGAATTCATGAAGTTGAAGTTAGACATTAACACCGTTGGATACCGGCTCAGTGGTCTATCGGTTAAGTGTTCTGGTGCGAGACTGGTAGGTCCTGTGTTCGACTCTCGCGAGTGCGGGGTCGTGGATACGCACTTCTGAGGAGTCCTATAATAGGACGAAACGGCCGTTCAGTGCTTCCAGGTTTTCCATGGTGGTCAAGCTTCAATTGACTCATGCTTTCAACTATGAAACATACTAAATCTCCACAAAACCCCTTCTGATAATAATACATGAATTATATATTAGCTATTTTTTATTATATAAATATAAATAAACTTTTCTTTAACTCTGTAAATAATCTTTTTTCTGAATCTTTCTCCTTTTTTTTCCGAAAAAAAAACACCGAAACAGATTTTTAAATATTTAACAATTGATCGTTCATTAAATCAATTAACAAGAACAATGAGTATAGCTGCTTATGATTTATTGGGATTCTTAATTATGTTTTGTATTGTATATTTTGCTTTTGCTCAATTGGGTTATTTAGCATTTAGTGCTAGAACATTAGCATATAGTTCATTTACTCAAACAACGTAAGTATCATTATTATTATGAATTGCAATAAAACTGTAATTGATTTATTACATAATCTATGAACATCAGAACTTTACTAACAGATCACTGTTATATCACTATATATCAAATATACCTATCGGTTTCTATTAATTCAGGTAGAATGTAACCATTAAGGTAAGTAGATCGAATATGTAATAGATTTCTTAGTGTCGACGAGACTAAAATTTATGGACATACCTATCAGATATAAGATTTTGGAACGAAATTCATTTATCTATTTGGCTAAATAGCGTTTTGATATTTTATCTAATGTCAGTTCGTGATGAATACACTAAATCTAGTTCCTAACGCTGATCATTAACCGTACATCATAATTCTAATTCCTCACATTTAGTCGTAGTTAGTAAGTAGACATCCTCAAGGTCACTTGAGTGTCGCTCAAAGGTCGTCCATAAATTATAGTCTCACTTTAGTGTCTGATTGGTTAAAAGGGATTGACAGAAAACATTATAAATCGATTTTTCGTTAGTTAGCACTCATTAATAAGGCACATTTGTAACTGACTTATTCCGAAATATACCTTATTGTTCTCATTTAAATATGAATACTGATCTTATATTAAGTTCTCATGGCAAATAAAAAGAAATGAACTGTTATATCTAGAGCTTTGATTCTTGCTATGCCGCGTACTACTAGACTACTTGAACGATCGAACCCTCAACGTCTCAATAGAGAAGACAGAAGACTAGTAAGTAGGAATTCTATTCCCCAAAACAGTATCAAAATATAGTACAAAAATCTCATGTATTTTTAGTTTTTTGGCTGAAAGTAAATCATCATTTCGGACAGTGAATAGGCACATAGGGGGTCATTCTTATCCATTCAATAGGGAAGCTACACGTCAAAATTATAGAATGTTCCTCTAGTGGTGATTGGATGGAATGTCTCCGGCTCTTCCTGGACTTCTTGAGTTTGCCAACGAGCCATCCTTACATGAACATTATGTAATAATAGTAATGGCAATGTTATTTAAATGGAACCTATAAAATTTGACAAGTTCTTTGTGATGTGATGTTCATATTTACAATATTCAAACAATACTACCATAAAATAAAAACTGTTTATTCAAGGTCTACCGATGATTTTAATGAACAGTCCTAAACATATATAATTTTGGGAGTTCTTTCATATTTTGTTATTATTCACAAATTGTCTTTAGAGATTCGAATAAATTTATTGCATATAGATTGAATCTTCATTGAATGAATTTAGTCTTCATTACGTGAAATACAAAATAATGAATACATTAACCATTGATTCTATTTTCTGGAAATAATCACTTCATTACACCATGAAACATATAATTTAGTCTAAGTAAACAATCATTTATAAAATAAATGAGATAGGGATTTTAGTTTTGTGAACAACGATTGTAGTAATTTAATAGTTAAATTCATGAGTTAATTAAAGCTAGACCATTCATAGAGGAGTCCCATACGGGAATGAAACAGCCGTCCAATGCTTCCAGGTTTTCCATAGTGGCCTAGCTTTAATCGACTCATGAATTCAGTTATGATATTTAATTGTAATATGGGATAGTTAATCAACTCAAAAGCTTTTTACAACAAATTCGATTTACTCAGAATTTTAAAAGTTCATCAATGATAGTATTTTCAAGTATTAAAATTATCCCAGATAGTTGTTCTACTAACCGATACAATTGTAGTGATTTTTTTCTCTACGTATATTTCAGAAATTTATTCAATTAAAATAATGCCTGACTATCCGATGAACTTATTTTAACTTTCTTACCTCGTGACCGCCTATTTCTTCATTTATGATTTTTATCATAAAACACTACGGGCTGGTGAATAAAAAAGAACCAAAGGAGGACTGGATGTCTATTTCGTTCTTTTGCAGAATCTGTCCATGATCTACAATGAACAAAACTACCGTTACATCATAAACTGACTAAATTTGAGAATGAGAGCCGTCAGATTCCAGCTCAATAAATATAAAGCATCATACTCATCAGCTGTCCTAAATATCCTGAATTTTAATCCCATGTGAGGTAGTTGGTGCGCACTCTTGAAAGACGAACAGAGAAACATCGTTATTAGCATAGAGTTTGTCACACATATGAGTTAACCAAAGTTGCCATACCATACTAGCACGACAAGATGATAATAACAAGACGAAAGGCAAACTAATCTAAATAACATTGTAGTAAGGGGAATTAGTAAATATTGGGATTATTGTTGTAAAAGGTATGGTAAAAAAGTATGCATGAAGGAATACTGAAATTTAATGTAGAGTGAATGCATCTGTGTGATTGTTAATGATTCTTAGTCATCACGTTCAAAGTTTTCAACCACTGGTCCAAGTTATAACGAGCATTACAACCAAATAGTCTGAGTTTACCAATATCACTTAGACCACTAATCAATAACTTCATGATCCAATATCAAATATTCGTTTGACCGCGACTAGCCCTCTTTTAACTTATTTTCACATAAGTAGGTGACTTACGTCGATTTAGATGGTGGTTAGGTAGACATAAAACATGTCTTTACCATCTCAGTCTATGAAGACATACAACTTCATCAACCAATTTGTCATCTTTTGCTAGTATCTCATGCCTAACCTCACTATTGATCCCTTTGTTGTCCCATCATAGACAGGCAACATTTGGAAAACTGTAATCATCAAAACCCTGTAGTTTACGCAAGTTTTCTAATTGGAAAGACCATGTTTCACAACTGTAAATTAATACGAAGAAGACTGCTGCTCCGTACACGCTCCGTTTGGTTAGCGAACGGACATCTTGCCTACTCCACAAGTGACGCGAGTTAGTGAACGCTAACAAGCTTTTTGAATGAGTGCCGAAATTTCTCCAGAAAACCCACCAAACTGAAGCAGGTAGTTTTCCTAGGGGACCACACCCCGAGCCTTTGACCTGAGAATCTGATCTACAAGGCAGTGGAGCAACATCAAGAGATGCAGTCCCATGGTAGCCGGTGACCAGCGATTGGTTCATACGCCATTTGTTCCTTCAGGAAACTGGAGCCCATGTACACCATTGGTTCGGAATCAGGGTTTCCCAACTCCCCTAGGTGGATTCGCAGTGTCCACCAACCCGGTTAAAGCACCGGACATTTGCTATTCGTTCTCTCAATTTCGTAAAAAACACCCCTGGTGTGAGAAGGTAGTGAGTAGGACTTCCCTGACAGAGGCTATATGCGCGTGGCCATGTGAGAGCATTTGGAGAGGGAGAGCGGACTCTCCCCACTCTCGTCCGTACCAGGACATTTGGGAGCTGGTTATGTAAAATCTTTTTATTTTTATTTTAAACTTTGTTTCTATCATTAAACTAATATATATCACTGTATTTGTTTCTTTCAGTTATTCATTATTTCGTATCATGGTTGGTGATATTGACTTTCCATCAATTCTCAAAGCTCATCCTGTTTTAGGACCGATATTTTTTGTGACTTTTGTTTTCTTTGTATTTTTTGTATTATTAAATATGTTTCTGGCTATTATTGATGAATCGTACAAAACAACAAAAGCTGAATTAATTCAACAGAAAAATGATGTAACATTGGGTCATATACTTAAAAAAGTAAAAGGAAAATTATTAATTACTTTTTTTTAATTATGTAATAATGCAATATCAATGTAAATGATTGGATGTAATTTAATGTGATATAATACTATTATAACTTGTGGCCGAGTGGATGCCCAGTTAATGTATGAAGTGATAAGACCGCCAATCAGAGAGCAGCGAACAGTGACACACGGAAACCGTACGAGCAGTCGAGAGTACGTGTCGGTCTTGCTTGCTGTCTAGCCCAGCCAGTTAAGTCCAGAACACCAATGACAGCCTCAGCAATATGAATCATTATTCCCAAACATACTGGGTTTATATACTTAACAAACTGACCACATCGTACCATAAAATAGAAAATAACATTTGTACAAGATTTAGCCAAACGTGGCTGTGAATAGGGGGAACATTAATTAATAGACTAGGGATAACTCAAGAATGGTGAATCGTATAATAATAGTCTATAGGTCAAAATATAGCTTATAATAAGGGGAACATGAATATGAATAGTTTAGTTATTTAGAAATTATACAATAGGAAATATAAATATCATATTGGTCCATAAATGGATCCCAAAGTTACCATTCACTATTATTATCGGAACATAGCAAATACAAAATTAAACAATAATAGGATTAAATATCATTTTTAAAACAATTTACTAGTAAATAATACTAATAAATTGAATAAAGTAGGAATATAAAATCAGAAATGAAAATTTATGCCTCAGTTAACAAAAAATCTCATAGTTGCAGAAAGTTAATGAATGTATCTTTAATGCTGAACTAAAAACATAAACATCTAACTTGTGCCTTTATCACTGATGCCAATCTACAGATTTCATCAAATAGTTGAAACGTCATTGGTATGTTCTATCACGTATTCTGGTAAACTTATTTTTTTGTGTATACTTTAAAATAAGAAGAGATGGACTCCATTAAAAGAAATACTTAAATATTTGTTGTGAATGAATTCACAACGATTTCAGAGTAAAATATCTAAGGATCAATGTCTTTAATCTCTACGATTTATTTTTAGAACCAAAGATGTTAATCTGAATTGAGCATCCTTGGAAATAAACATGTTTTAAAATATTCTTTTAGTAAATTAATTATTTTATTCATAAAGTAAGTTCTGAAATGCATCTCTAGAAAAAATGATTTATTTTTCAAACATAACTGATTAATTTCAGTCAGTCAGTCACAACGTAGAACTTCTTACATACGTACATCAGTTCGAGTTGCCATAATACATTAACACAGAGATGCAGTTGTCGATTCAAATCCCATAGTGGTAGAAGTAGTAAGAGTATAAGCATTATGTGAAAGATTAGGGTTTGAAGATGTTATTGAAGGAGTATAATCCAGTGAAATAAATCTGGAAAAGGATAGAGGCATGAAGAATTCAGAAGATTAGAATATGACAGGACACAAAGAGTGGATGCACCTTCGCCATTGCAAACGATTTTGAGCCATGTCATTCAAGGTCTCTAACCATTGGTTGTCATCATCTCGCAGATCCCAACCAGATAATCTACACCTACCAGCATGGCTCAGTCCACTTGTCAGTGACTTCATGGATTTGTGCCACGTTTTGGTCTGGCCGCCCCTAGCTTTCTTTCAACCTACTCTTACACCATAAAATATTGCAAGTCGGGGCAGTCGGTGGTTGGGCATACGTAACACGTGTCCCACCCATCTCAACTGATGAAGTTTCACTACTTCGTCAATCGATTTGCCATTCTTACCTAGTATCCGTTTCCTAACTACTGCATTACTTACTCGGTAGTCCCAGGATATACGAGCAATGCTTCGAATACACCTATGATCGAATACTAGTAGCCTACGAATATCCTCTACTCTTATCTGCCATGTTTCACTGCCGTGAAGTAGGACGGAACGAACTGTTGCACAGTAAACCCGTCCTTACTGATTAATTTACTTTTGTTTGTATAAATCAACTTTTTTTCAGAATTTATTTTTTTTATTGATTATTAGAAAGCTAAAGATTTAGCTAAAAGAGTTCAAAAGAAACGATCTAAATCGATTGTTCGTATATTACGAGAATATGGATTAATGGGTAAAGAAAAATTACCGTACGAAGATTATCGTAAAGCATTAAAAAGGTAATATCATAAAAACAAATTAATTAGTTAATGATTAACTGTTCAGTTTTTGTTTCTTTGTTTAATATTATTTGGTAAAGTTAATATATCAGAAGGGGTTTGGTGGATATTTTAGTAATTTTATAGAGTTGAGATCATGAGTCAATTGAAGCGCGAAACTGGTATGTCCTGGGTTCGAATCTCGCAAGGCGGGATCGTGGATGCGCACTGCTGAGGAGTCCCACAATAGGACGAAACGGCCGTCCATTGCTTCCAGGTTTTCCTTGGTGGTCTAGCTTCAATTGACTCATGATCTCAGCTCTATAAACTTAATATAATAACTGTAATTTCGATTGTATTGTCTTGTTTCATCAATGAAATTGATGATTTCTGAAGGCATAAAAGTATAGGAAACATTCTGTTATCATCATTACAATTCAGCAATAATGAGTATTGTAAATAGAAGATTAAACAATTTCAAAGAAACTATGCTAGAATTCTGTATAATTCTGTCAATTGTATGGTCTTTTAGCTGTTGTGATAGAATAGAACTTGAAGATTTAATCACAAGATCCAGATTTAAAGCATTGAAGTGAAATACAAAGCATTATTATAACTACCAAATTCAACTCAGACTGATATCTTCATATCATTTGGATCAGTAATCAAGTATTATGTTTGTGACAAGATCTTATTGGACTTCCAAAATAGAACAAACTTCTCACTAAGGTACTGAATGTAACAGATGAATTCAGTTTAGTAAACGATCAACGCTATCTACCTAAGTACATATTTCTAAACTAGAATCGTTATCAAAAACTTTACTAATAGGAAATGGTTAAATCAGAATTCAATATTTCAGACCTTGACCAGTGAAATGAAAATTTATCTATTTCATTTATTGATTTATCCTGCTACATTATAGGAATAGTCTTATTTGACAATTAGCTGTTTAGTTTAATCCATCAGAATAGACTATTCAGCTATCTTTATATTTGTGTGTACAAAGAGTTGTATATTTTCTGCACAGTATTTCTTTAGTCACAGGAAAACTGCAGTCTTTTAATAGTTCTGTAGCTTGACGAGAATTAGGATGGAGTTTTTTTAGTCTACTCAATCATATCTCGAAACTAAACGACAGATTATTTCAATACAATTTAAACTGAATAATAATGAATAATAATAAACTGAATAATAAATGAAGTCGAAACGTAGTTATTATTAAATCTGGTCAAATATATTTTCATAATTGAAAGCGTGAGTCAATTGAAGCTAGACCACCAGGGAAAACCTAGGTTCGAATCTCGCGAGGCGGGTCATGGATGCGCCTTGCTGAGGAGTCCCACAATAGGACGAAACGGCCGTCCAGGCTTCCAGGTTTCCATGG